>NC_090925.1:1178996159-1179299189 GCF_040938575.1 Ambystoma mexicanum
TTGTCCGAGTTAGAAGTGCTTAACGGTTTTTTAAATAATTGTAGAGTAGCCACATAGTCTCCATCTGAATATTGTAAGTCCGGCTTTAAAATATCCTTTGGATAGGATACTGCTGAAAGCAGATCATAAAGATTTTGTGAGGACCATTTGAAACTGTGACCCTTAGTGGACACTTTTAAGTTGGTTATAAGCTTAGATATTGGGTTATCAATAACTTCACTCGGCCGGGTCCAAGTGAGATGGAGAAGATTGTGGTCGCTTTTAGTCTGTTTTAATACTTCAAAAGAAGAAACAGTGGAGAAGAGCTCAGAATTGGTGTATATATAGTCTATAGTTGAGGCAGGATTGCCTTGTTGCCATGTTGTTTTATAAGGGATGTCACCATATGCAGCACCATTTAACATATTGAGCCCCCTCTCATGCATCAAAGTTTTCAATTTTCTCTTAGTTTCTTTCATTTTCCCCCCTTTGTCATTCATGCTATCCATATTCAAATCGCCTGCAATAATAATGGATTGAACCAGCTGATCTTTGTCAATGTTGTCCAGACATTTGGTTAGATCTTTAAAAAAAAACGATTTTCCGAAATGTCTAGATGGTTCCAGGATATGTTAATACATGCGATAACATGACTATTGCAAGTAATTCGTACTAGTTGCATATAACTATTATAAGAAGCCCACTTTTCAGCAGTCAAACCACTTGTTAGCTTTACAGCAGTGAGAAGTCCCGCCTTTGGGCGACCCCTTGCTGATTTAATAGCAGGTTCGAGGATTACAGAGTGATTTTCCCAGACCGGGAGGGTAATAAGCCATGTTTCTTGCAGCATGATTATATCATATAAGCCTAAAACAGAGTCAGAAGAGGACTTGAGATGCATATGGCCTCTGGTGTTCCAGGAGGCAAGCTGAAGAAGGCTCTTTTTTCCTTTACAGGATAGCTAACATTGATTCATTACTTAGTTTTGAGAAAAGGTCGTTATTGTTTTTGTTTGATTGTCATCTGCTATGAAGTACTTTATCGTCATTGGGTCAAAATGTCTTTCAAGCTAATTGTATCTTCCCGTCTGTATTATTCGTATATGTGTTCAAATGCTTTGAGGGGTATATGTTAGCTACATTTGGGAACAAAGTACTATTTGCATTTGTTACAGCTGAAGGGTTATCTAGCAAGAAACCTAGTTGATATAATTCATTTCTCGCTTGCCAGATCTAATATTTAACAATAGCAGATGACATCCAAATTTTAACAACAGAACTATCGTGGTCATTGATGAATTCTATTTGTTCAAAATCATGAGACTTGGTCTCTTGAAGCGCTTGCACACTTTGCATGATGTTCAATACGGAGGATCGATTCAAGTCATATAACCCAAAATCGCCTCCTCGACATTGCAAAATAAGACTCACATGAGTGGTGTCATTGCACTTGTTGTGTCTGTTTTTGAGCGCATCTTAGTTTCTTGTTGCTTATGCGATGCCAGTTTTTTTGCGTATTCGAGTCCTGTTCTGTCACCAAAACTGGCATTATTTTGATATACCCTTGTCTCTTGAATTCTCGGGGTAAGTTCCCCCATTTGTTTGATTTTATTTACACATGGCCTGGGCATATCCACTTTGGAGTTGTGGGATTTGCGTGAGAAAAAGATGCCCATGGATTTCATGATTTCCTCTCGCCTTTCCTCTAATGTTGTAAATGAAGTATCTCAATATCCTTTTTCATTATCACCACACTTTTCCTTTGTTTGTAAGGGAGGAAAAGTCTTTAAGGTGCCCAAGGTTTGTTCATGTTTGCAAACTTCAGTTACTAAGTTATCAAGGGGTTCGTAGCTCAATTGATCGGGCATTACATTTTTGTCACCTTTAGGGACCAATTGAATAGGAGGTGGATTCGGTTTGCTTCTATTAATAGCAATGTATTTTCGTACTATTGCCACACTTTTTTCTTGCGTTCTTTTGTCAGGTGTATTGAGCAACTTGATAAATTGCCTCGAATTCTTGTTTTTTTAAATTTTTTGTCAGTTTCTGGTTCTTAGTTTTTTTATTCTCAAATTGCGTGTTTGGCATTTGTTTTTGCCCTTTTTTTGCCACACTAAATATATTATATGTTTCACTATTTACCAAAGAAGACACGAATGAATCTTTTTTTTTCTTTCCTCCCTGTAGTTTCAACTCCTTCTGAACTAGTTTCATTGTGTTTTGCATCTTGTTGATCAATAGTATCAATCATGCTCTTATCGTGGTTAACACAGCCAGAACTGACATTTTTCACGTTTATGGGTATAGAGCTTATGTCAGTTTGTTGCTGTTTTAACTCGCTGACAATCACGTTATTGATCACTTTCTTTACAATACTAGAGGATGCAATAGGTGTTTTTTTGAGGAGTTAAATTTGTAGGTAATATAGGCTCTATATAATGACACACGACATTCTTATGTTCCAACAGTTCTTTAAGCAAAACATTTTGATCCAATAGTCTAGCATCAAGTGTTTCATACAATTTGGCTAACGAGAAAAGAGCCGTGTTCATAGCTTGCAAAGTTAGTTCGGTTGGGGCCAAAGCAATTGGTACTTGATTGTATTGAGATCAGTGCTGAGTGAATGAAATTGATAAAATAGAAGAGTCATTAGAGCATTCTGGAAACATTACGGGGATTGGACAAATGATCTACATTGGCCTCCACACAAATGTGTTCATCTGGAGCATCTTGATTTAATGGTTCGGCATCATTTTGTGGTGTTTGCATTACATCTCCATTTCTATTACTATCATCACCCACTGGGACTCCATCAACTGTAATAACGCTAGGTTGCACTGGCTCAGTGTGAATCATAATTTCAATCACTGATTTGTTAGCGGTTGGAATAGCAAAATCACCTAGCAAACTTTGTTCAGAAAAAGCTGCAAGTAATGAATCAGATGGAGTACACAAGTCTATCGGTACAGAAATTACTGGTTCAGTCTTTTCGGGACTTACCATTGCCTCTCTATTATCATCGATAACATTTTTGCAGCTTATTACATTCTCTTTGCTCAGTTCATCAGGCACTCCCGACATGTTCTCAGCGTAAAATTTCCTTATGTCACTAGTATGTGATAGAGATTGGCCCCTGGCAGTCCCATGACTTGGGGGGCCATTGATATTCTGCTTAGGGGTAGTATGGAAATCATAAGGTTTATCGGACAGGGCTTCAATGTTCGGCGGCATATTAGTCCACAGAGAGTAGAGTTTCACCATTATGGAGTTGCTTTGCACTTAGATTAATATAAAACAATTTATAGTAAATTATAAATTAAAGGACCCCTCACCGCTCACTGTTCACAGTTAACAGTAAACAGTATACTTCAGGTTACTTGCAGGTGCACGCGCGGGTGTGCTGCACACTCAGATTTTGAAGCCTGGAGGGGGCGGAAACAGAGGAGTGACACAGAAGCTTGCTCCAATCACAGGGGAGCTGCAAGAGGTGAAAATACAAAAAACAAAGAAGGGAAGGAGGTCAAAGAGCAGCAGTTCACAAACAGTTCTCAGCAACGCTGAGAACTACAGTTCACAATGTTTAGTTATTCACTTAAACAAGTTCATAAATGATTACTTGATAGTCAGGCAGAGTCTATGTTGCCTGTAAATACGTCCTCCCACAGTTGAGCCGCAACAATGATAATCACCACAGGTAGGATTGCGTCAGAAGCACAGCACAATTAGCAAAGTCCTCCACAGTAAACAGTATACTTCAGGTTACTTCCAGGTGCACGCCTATTTGACAAGTCTAGGTTAAGACACCACTTATTTAGCAAAACAGAGGTGAGCGTGTAACCATAGATGGCACTCCAATAATTGGTTTAAAAAGGGAGAAAAAAGGCAGAATAGGAACATCACACAGTACCAACACTTTTAAAGAACCACAGCAAGCCAAGAAAGGCAGGGTCTACTGTAGAGGAAAAAGTTCATAGGCCAGGCCCATCTTAGTGAGAGCAAGGCAGAATGTGCCCAAGATCACACAGTGGAAATGCACTCAAAGTCTTTGCAGGAAAGTCAAAAAGAGGTTGGATCAAGTTAGAAAGGTAATGTTAATGGGTCCGAGGTCACCCCAGGATAGAGAGTCAAGGATTTACGGGACACCTTGGACAGTCTGTTGCAAGGGAGACCAGGCGGGACACAGTACCTGAAATGGTGAGAAAGCTCCAGCGGGGGCAGTTGTTCCTGGCAGCGGGTGCAAGTCAGGGCTTCGTCCAGGGGAAGAGAAGATCTCGACGTGGAGGAAAGCTGGAGGTCGTTGCACTGCCAGGGAAGAAACCAGCCGCAGAGTTTCCCGGTTAAAAGATACTACCCTTTTATTTGCGGTAGTGGTGAAGCGTGGCTATCCGGCCGCCGGGCTGCATGGCACGGGCGATTCGACCACGAGACGATCCTGGAGGTGAAAAAAGGCGAACTAGTTGGTCCCACCAGCTCAACGGGAAGAAGACTCTCCTGGAAGAAGGTCTTCTCTGTCGTCGGGAAAGCGGTGAGTTTCGTACAGCAGGGCTCCACCGGTGGTGTCGTTGTTGTAGATGGCTCAGCTTCTCCCCTCTTTGGATTCCTTAGGTCCTGTGGCAACTTCTGAAGTTCCAGTCCCCAAAGCCCTGCTTTTATGCAGAAAACCCCCATTCATCAGCCTAGCTGTCAATCAAACATGCTAATTGGTGAGCCGGGTGGCTCACCACTGGGCCAATCACACAAGAGTGCGACTTGAGTTGCCAAGGCAACTCAGTCCAGGGTGCCTATTCCCCGCTCCCATACATCCTGTAGACCCAGACAGAGTGGCACCACTTTTGGAGGCTTCTGGGCAGAAGCCTGCCAAAAGTGGAACAAAGGGCTCGACTTGGGTTGGAGTTACAGAGGCGAACACAAACGCCATTTTAAAACCGAGTCCTGGCAAAAACACCCAACCGGGGAATAAATATTAAATAAATAACCCGCCGATATCTTTAACATTGCACCAAAAAAGTGGTGCGTTTAAAATTAATGGGAACATCCCATAGGAAATATTCCGGTGGAATATTTCGCGTGGTATCCACTGCCACCAGCCAGAAACTCGACAAGGGGGGACTGGACAGTGCCCCCTTGGAAAACAGACCCTGGGGCATTCAAATTACCCCTACCAGTACTTCCACAATATGATGGTTTGTACTGGTTCTGTTCACAATTTAAGACTAGTAAAGTCAATGGTGAATTTACATTCCCTGGGAGACAGTAGTCAGTCCTAGGGTTTGGAGTCTATGTTTGGGGGTCACTATGACACCCCTGTGTTACTGCACTGATGGTGCTGTGTAACACAAATACCAAAAACACATGAAGCCCTATGGCGTAAAAGACCCCATAGCCCATAAAACACATTACCAAGTCAAAGGACATTGGGAAATCATGCCTAAGAGTGGGAGAAAAAGAGTCTCACTCTTAGCAGGTGACCTATGTTCTATGGTCAAATCAAAGGTTTTCCTTTGTAAGCTATATGACCTGCAAACCCCTTTGAGGAACATCAGTCTTTTTAAAACTATAGGGGATCTGGTCGACCAGTCCCTCAGAAGTTGGTACATCTTCTGAACCTGTGTTAGGCTTTTTCAAGGGGCCCTTATAAAGGATTCCCTTAGATCTAGAGGGGCCTCCAGATTTCCTCACCACCTCTCTGTTGGGAGAAGGTTGGGTTTTGGGCCTCTTGGTTGGAGGGGATGGAGATAAGCAAGGTGCATGCTTCTCCTTCCTCTTAGATCTACCCTTACCTACTTTAGGAGTTTCACTCCCAAGATTAGGATTGGAGTTGGAGTCTTCAGTAGAAGGTCCAACAGTCTGAAGGTTTTTGGCCTTAGACTTTTCTTTTCTGGTTTTCCACCAGCACTGAGAATTACCAGTTCTCTTAGGCCTAGTTAGGGGTTCCGTTGGTCTATCCACCTCTTCCCCAGAAGCAGGGGGAGTCACAGACTCTAAAACAGGGGGAATAATGATGGAGCTTGGTTCAGGCTCTCATTTCCCTAACACTTTAGCCTGAAATTTGCCTTGGTCAGAGGTCAACTTACCAACAACAGGGCTTGTAGTGGGGTTCTCAGTAGAGGTTCCCACAGGCTTAGAGTGGTTCCTTAAGGTGGCCTCTATAGCCAATTTGGTTTGGTTCTTGGTCTCCATACTGGGAGGCCTGGGGGTACTGGATACTACTCCTAGAGTCCTTAGATCATTCCCCAACATGACTCTCCCAGGCACCTCAGTTTGAACACTGACAGGAATCATCACTGTCATGTTTGTTACACTGTATGAGGGCTGGTAGAATTGGAACCATTTGGACAGGGCCTCTTGACATCTTAGTGGGACCTTTGGGTGCCTTAGCAACATTCTCAGGCCTGAAAAAGCTTTTATCCGCTACTGTTCTGCTGGCCCCATAGTCTCGCCTGGCAGAAGTATCCTGGCCATTGACAAGAACACTGTCCATATAATAAACTTTAGAGTTTTCTGGTATGGAGTTATACACACTCCTATTCTGATTACTAACCAGACCCATGGACTCTACTGTTACACTTGTTTGAAGACCCAAAGGTTCTTCAGCAAAGACTTCAAAGTGAGCACTAGCCATTTGGACTTCCTCCTCAGGAGTGAAGGCTAAGGAGACTGTGCTGATCCCTGTAGGTGTACCCTTGCATCTGGGATCTCCTTTGATGTGGTCAGTTGCTCCACAGAGATAGCATGTTACAAATGCTCTCTGGAAGGGTGGCTTGCTCTGACCTCCTTCTGGTTTGTGACCAGAGGGTACACTAGCCTGTTGTGGTTTACCCTAGGGCTTACCCTTTTTATTTTGTTGTTTCGGGCCCTTTTTGGGTTGGGAGGTATTAGAAGTCTCTTGGTTCCCTTTTGGTGGCTGCTTTCCCTCATCCTTTTTCTGAGTGACCCCTGAATCCTAGTGAGAAGCCCTGTTGGCAACCCACAAGTCAGCAGCCTTAGCTAGCTTCCTGGAATCTAATTCCTTTGAATCAGCCAAGTGCTGTCTGAGCTCAGGAGAGCAGGCATCATAAATTGACTCCATCATTACAAGATTTCTCATTCCCTCATAAGTGTTCACCTTGTAACCCTTAATCCATCTGTCATGAACGTCAGATCATGCCCCTTTTGGATCTCCTGGTCCTTGTCTCAACGGGGCTTACATTCCGTACTACTTCCAACATGGCCGTCCAGAGCTGAAGCCCTTGCGCGCTCCATGCGCTGAAAGCAGCGTGATCTATTTATAGACCACGCCTTCCGCGGCTTCGTGCGGCTCAATGCTATTGCAGAGTAGCCCAGACGTGTGTTCGTATCTCGCGGTATTGTTTCCTTTGTTCCAGTGCTATTACCCGCTCCTGACCCTTTCCCCCTTCCTGGTTTGGAGCATTTCTAGCCTTACCCAGTCTCCTGGATTCCTGGACTCTGCGCTCCTGGAACTAAACGCAACCTGGAACCAGACGAGTCTCGAGCAGCGCTGTTCAAGACCAGGAGCGTTCGCAAGAAGGCAGTGATCGGAGACACCGGCAAACACCGGACCCAGGTGAGAAGGGGGGAACTCCTTGACAGTTTGAGACGCCACCCAATCGAACCTAAAGACGAGATGGAAGCCGCCGTGCAGGAGTTAATGCGACGCATGCAAGAATTATCAACCAAGGTTCAAAATCTTAAGGCGGAAAACACTGCGCTCAAACAATTGGTCTTATGCCGGGATTCTGCTACAAAGGAGGGTGCCCTGTTGGGCGGTATTGTTGACACGTATGATGGTTCGGCAAAAACACTTCGCGGATTCCTGGATTCATGCCTGGTCCACTTTACCTTTAAGCACTATTATTTTTTGACTCCTAGGGCTAAGGTGGGTTTCATCATATCCCACCTTTCCGGCAACGCCTTAACTTGGGAAACGCCCCTTGTTAACTCCGGCGATGCCCTCCTAGACGACTATGATGGGTTCATACAGGCCCTTAAAGGCATGTTTGACCGTCCAGAGCAGGTCTATACTGCCCAAGAACGCTTGCTGGACTTTCAACAGGGCTCCCAAGATATGCTCACTTATGTGACCAGATTTAAACAATTGGCTAAGGAAGCAGAATGGTCCTCTGAGGCTAGTTTTACCTTGTTCAGGAGAGGCCTGAACGAAGAGATCAAGGATGAACTGGCCAGGGTGGCCAGACCAAATTAATTCCAAGCACTAATGGACCTGGCCTTGCAAATAGACTTTCGCATACAGGAAAGGAAGGCTGAAAGGAAGAAATCCAAGGGAAACCCACCCAAGACGTCCTTTGAGAACACAGCCAGAACGGACGCAAACCCAAGTCCAGCCCCAGAACCTGAACCCATGCAAATTGGAGCCTTTCGTGGACCCATATCACCTCAAGAAAGATTGAGAAGGATCCATACGGGTTTATGTATGTATTGTGCTTCAGACAAACATTTGGTCAGGGAATGTCCACTGGCACCTCCTCGACGTTCGGGAAACGCCAGCTCCCGATCTTAAATGGAGCAGAGAATCGGGAGAAAGATGTTTGCTCCACATCAATTCCATCCTTGAACTCTCCTGGACAAAACAGTTTGGTGATACTACAGTCCTTCCCGCCTCCCTCCAAAGACAAGACTTATCCCATTCTGTCCTTGGTGGACTGCAGAGCTTTGGGAATTTTCATTGATCAAGACTGGGTTGTTAGTCATCATATTCCGTACGAGACACAAAACACCATGCAGCCGGTGGAAGCAATTGACGGAAGACCCCTCTCTTCAGGACCCATAAGCCTGCAGACTAAAGAGATCCAACTTTCCATAAACCATCATCATGAGTGGATTACATTCGACATCATTAAGTCAGCCCATTACCCCATGGGTTTGGGAATGGCCTGGTTACAAAAGCACAATCCATATATGAATTGGACAGCAGGATCATTATTCCTGGGTTCAGAGTTCTTCATGTCCCACTGCCTATCCCTGGATCCCGCCTCGGTAACTTTTAAAGAACCACCAAGAGACCAAGAAACATCACTCATGGTTTCCAATATCATACATATCCCAGTGGCCTATCAAGGTTATGCTGATGTATTTTCTACTGCCATAGACCAAGCCTTACCCCCGCACAGGCCCGAAGACTGTGCCATAGATACTGATCCCTCAGCTGTAATTCCCTTCGGCAGAATGTTCATTCTTTCCGAACCCGAGAAAAAGGCCCTTCGGGAATACCTAGACACTAATCTTGAAAACATCACCTTAGGACCCTCGAAATCTCCAGCGGGTGCTTTGTTGTTCTTCATTCCCAAGAAGAATACCAAGGAACTCAGACCTTGCCTCGACTATAGAGGCTTGAATCAAAGCACCCTCAAGGATCGGTACCCACTGCCCCTGATCTCGGATATCCTGGAAGCTGTGAGAGGAGCCGTAATATTCACCAAATTGGATCTCAGGGGTGCCTACCATTTGATCCATATCCAGGAAGGAGACGAGTGGAAGACCGCCTTTTGAACACCCTTTTGCCACTACGAGTACCTGGTCATGCCCTTTGGACTAGACAATGCCCCAGCAGTATTCCAACATTTTATGGATAGGGAGTTCTCCGATATGTTGTTTCTCTTCGTCATTGTCTATTTGGACGACATATTTATTTGATCAAAGACCCTCTGAAGCATGAAGGACATGTTAGGGCAGTTCTACAAAGACTCCGGGAACATCACTTCTTAGCCAAGCCTGAAAAATGTTTGTTTCACGTTACCTCTGTGTACTATCTGGGATTTATCCTTAGCCAAGAGGGGATTGGCATGGACCCTTCAAAGGTAAAGGCCATTCTCGCCTGGCCTACTCCCACGTTCGCAACAAGGCAGCGATCGGAGACGCCGGCAAACACTGGACCCAGGTGAGAAGGGGGGAACTCCTTGACACCATCCCTCTAAGTTTTTCAAACACTCATTCACACAGGTAGCCCAAGGGGTACCATCATTCTTTTTGAGGGTCCTAAACCTCTTAAGGTACTGGGAAGGGGTCTATTCAAATCAAGCTATTAAAGCTAGCTTCATACATTCATAGTCCCTTCTATCCACCTCCCCCAACTCCATTACCACATCAGATCAACAGGGGGGAGCCTAGAGTACAACCAGGGAAGTAACTCATTCCCTGAGATGTCCTGGAGCCCATGATTATACTCAAACATAGCCAACCAATACAACACATCCAACTTAGGCTCATACATACCCACAATCTCTTTAGGCATCCGGGGTCTTTTGGGACTAGTACTCCTAGAGGATCCGGAGAGAGAAGCATTTTCAACAGACAATTTTTTCATCTCTAGCTCATGGTTGAGCTCCATTTCTCTGAGCCTTAGTTCTTGATTCAGTTCTTGGTGTCTTTGTTCTGCTCGAGCATTACGTCTCTTAAACTCCAATTCAAGTTTAATTTTCACTAGTTCAAGACATTGAGGACTAAGTGCGGGGCCTGGTAAAGGTCCAGTACGTACAGCTGGTAGAGCAGACAGAGGACCTGGCAGCGGGTGCAAGTCAGGGCTTCATCCAGGGGAAGAGAAGATCTCGACGTGGAGGAAAGCTGGAGGTCGTTGCACTGCCAGGGAAGAAACCAGCCGCAGAGATTCCTGGTTAAAAGGTACTACCCTTTTATTCGCGTTAGTGGTGAAGCGTGGCTATCCGGCCGCCAGGGTGCTTGGCACGGGCGATTCGACCATGAGACAATCCAGGAGGCAAGAAAAAGGCTAACTGGTTGGTCTCACCAGCTCAAAGGGAAGAAGACTCTCCTGGAAGAAGATCTTCTCTGTCGTCGGGAAAGTGGTGAGTTTCGTACAGCAGGGCTCCACCGGTGGTGTCGTCGTTGTAGATGGCTCAGCTTCTCCCCTCTTCGGATTCTTTAGGTCCTGTGGCGACTTCTGAAGTTCCAGTCCCCAAAGCCCTGCTTTTATGCAGAAAACCCCCATTCATCAGCCTAGCTGTCAATCAACCATGCTAAGTGGTGAGCCGGGCGGCTCACCACTGGGCCAATCACACAAGTGTGCGACTTGAGTTGCCAAGGCAACTCAGTCCAGGGTGCCTATTCCCCCCTCCCACACATCCTGTAGACCCAGACAGAGTGGCACCACTTTTGGAGGCTTCTGTGCAGAAGCCCGCCAAAAGTGGAACAAAGGGCTCGACTTGGGTTGGAGTTAAAGAGGCGAACACAAACGCCATTTTAAAACCGAGTCCTGGCAAAAAGACCCAACCGGGGAATAAATATTAAATAAATAAGCCGGCGGTATCTTTAACATTGCACCAAAAAAGTGGTGCGTTTAAAATGAATGGGAAAATCCCATAGGAAATATTCCGGTTGAATATTTCGCGTGGTATCCACTGCCACCAGCCAGAAACTCGACAAGGGGGGACTGGGCAGTGCCCCCTTGGAAAACAGACCCAGGGGCAATCGAATTACCCCTACCAGTACTTCCACAATATGATGGTTTGTACTGGTTCTGTTCACAATTTAAGACTAGTAAAGTCAATGGTGACTTTACATGCCCTGGGAGACAGTAGTCAGTCCCAGGGTATGGAGTCTATGTTTGGGGGTCACTATGACACCCCTGTGTTACTGCACTGAGGGTGCTGTGTAACACACATACCAAAAACACATGAATCCCTATGCATTAAAAGACCCCATAGCCCATAAAACACATTACCAAGTCAAAGGACATTCTCAAATCATGCCTAAGAGTGGGAGAAAAAGAGTCTCACTCTTAGCAGGAGAAAAAATTAAACCCCAAAAAATCCAGCAAAGCTGCTGGGGGACTCACTAGGTTTGGGAAATTAGCCTTTACAAAGAATTCTCCCTAACAGCATCGAGGCATGGTGGCCACGAAGCGACAGATAAGAGACACTATGTGGTTTCCAGGGATTGACACAATGGTGGAAAACACTACACGAAAATTTCACTTATGTCACTGCACATCAAAACCCAGCAATCCAGAACCATTCAGAATGTTGGAACAGCCAGAGGCTTCATGGAACCGTGTTATGGTTGACTTCTGTAGAGGAGGTCCCAAATAAAGCCTGCACTCCAGTCACCCATTTTGAAGTAGCAGGAATGTTCACACTGAGATATGTGATGTATGAGGAGCAAATAAACCAGCAGAGAGCCGCAGTAGGGCTCTGCCCAGTACCTATCAGAAGAACAACACCATGCTGAAGTACTGATACCTAGAAAACCATGGACAGTAAGTTATCCATTGAGAAAACCCTACCAGCAAATAAGACGAAATGAAGATTGCCTAAACGCTGTCCCAGAAGAAACCCAAAAGGGCTTAATTGAAGACGAATGGTGACGACAGGAAGGCCCAGACGGACTTGCAGTTAGAAGGGATGACTACCCAAGGATGACACAAGAGACGAAATGCTATGAATAAGGATATCGTGAACCTAAGAGTAGAGAACGATGTTGAAATATAAAGAAGCTTAAATTGTAAGCAGGATGAAGCCATTCAACCAGCTAACCCCTGTACATATGCTTGTAACCGCGAGGAAGCTCAGAAAACAGTGCAGCTTGCTATGATAAGTACAAGAATAGAGCGGCAAGCGCCATTATACACAATCTACCTTAAAATGAAGCATGTTATATAAGTGCGAGTCCACTTTACACAAAAGCAGAATTAACTCAGGTTACTAGAGGTCAAACAGGACAGGATTCGTATTCCAGCTAAAACGAGAAGAGATAGCTGAATCGAAACTCAGCAGAGGCAACGTGAGCCAGGAAGAGCCAAGGTCAGACCAATAGAAGGAGCGAACAGTAGCTTTGCGAAATCAAAACTTAAGAACAGAATAGCCTCTCTCAGGAAAGCCGAGATAAGGAGGCGTAGGCAGGTAGCAAGCCAAATAAGAATTAAATGCACACATTGAAGAAAACTAGGCAGATTCACGGTGTGAGCAGCACGTGACCATCCGAGCAAGAAAAAGCATGGGTTTACACCTACGCCTGGCTGTCGCCTAGACAGAGATATCATAATTCTTTCTGACAAGAAGATACAGTTTCGAGGCTGACCACAGCCAATTAATTGGCACAAAGCCACTAAAGTAATGATTGATTGAAGGGAGCCGGGGTGAATCTTGGGGCATCCTGCACCTGGCTGACCATTCTGTGTGCTGCTAAGTAAAGTGGAAATGTATGCATGGGGTTGAAGCCAACCCAATCACAATGGACCAAATAATCTAGGGTTCTATAGATAGTAGAACCAATGGGACGCCGTACTCATAGTGACGTCTACTAGAGTAATGTTAGAAGGTAGGGCTTAGACGCCCACCTGATAGTGTTTATCCAATCCCCTCACTCCGTTACTATATACAGATATAGTACCTATAGTAAAGTTACCTTTTCCCAACCAATAGAATTGCATGTTAACTTTTAGAGTTTTACACGTCAATGATGACACGTTTTTGGTATAAATGTTACTGTTTGTATGAAGTTCAAGGGAGTTGAAGCGAGACGGGCTATCGCATTACTGTTGATTTCCATGTTTCCCCGTTTTTGTACTTGTCATTAAATGGACTCCCCTTTGCCAAACCACTGAGTTGTCCTTATTGATTGGTGATGGAGTAAGAAAACCTGCACCCCCATCCATCTCATGGTGCAGCTATCTTGTCTTAAAGTACTGCAGAGCAAACCCCGACTTTATGGGTTGGCCGCGGGTCTCTCCAGTACACTTGGTAGCAGAGGATGGTTGGTTATCAAGTAACGACTTTTTGACTAAAGTAAGACATCTATTGACCGTCGACATAAGGTAACTCTAGGTCTTCGGCAATATCACAAGGCTTTTGCCATTTGGATGAGTAGCCCGTGAAGCTACCTGTAGACAATGGTAGTGTAAGAGAGAAAACTGCAGTTAGGGCCTGAATGGAACTGTTTTCCCACACTTCCCTTCCCATTCCTACGGGCAGCCGATCAGGCGAAAAGCTGAAGAAGGCGGTAACAAAGACAGTGATCCCGAGGATCCAGAGAAGAACTATGCAAACAGTGAGTGAAGAAAAAATTGAGTGCTTTGGCAAACAGTGCATGCCTTAGAACAAGTAAAGGGAAAAGGTAACAGAGGGAGGGGGGAAAACAAAAATATGATTAGAAGTAGAGAAGACTGTATATATATAAGGGGATAAAGACTCGAGAGTAATAAAAGAGAGAGGATACCAGGGTAGACACCCGAGAAGAGAGAGGTTTGGGGGGCAGACACCCGAGAAGAGAGAGGATTTGCCTTATTCCTGCGCTTTAATATAGCGGCCAGAGGAAACGTGTACCCAGAGCCCCACATAATGGGGAACGATTAGGCTACCACAACGTTTAAAGACGTTGTGACAGGGGTACGTTTACACTCCATGAAGGGGTAATGACTAGAGGCAGAGATATCTGTGTCCAGCTGGTGTCCGTCTAGTCTGTCAAGTGTCTGTCTTTTATGTTTTGTTGTGGCATCATATGTAAAATATTTTTTTAAGAAAACTGATTTAAAATTTTGCGATTTAATAGTGAAAATAGAATCGCACCTGAATTGATGTTTTTGAACAAATCGGTAATATAAAATTCTTTGTGGAAAATTTGGATTGGAGCTTGCAGTGTTTGGTGCTCGCTCATATTGTTGGAAGTGTGTAAGTGGCATGAAAGCATTGACAAGTGTTATATAAAAGCAATTGCCAAAACACGCACCCAAGCTAAAGAAATATAGCACCGAGTGGGTTAAAGGTACTGCCCACAAGATGTTTATGCCTTGGCCACAAAACGGGTCTTTATCTAAAGCCGTCTTGCAACATATGATGACATATTTGCACGCCAAATATACAGGTAAGAAGTTAGAAAAACGCCTTGCTGTTGTCGAGTTGTGGAAAATGTATGAACAGGTAAAGGAGGAGGAGCAGCCAACATATTGGATACTTAATGTATGCACAGAGGGGGGTGAGAGACCACTGCGTCACCTGCCCCACCCAAAACAAAAATTGAAGGAAGGAAGGACGAGGGATTATACCCATTGAGGGAACTTAAAGCAGCCACGGGGTACAGCAACCCCGCATATGAGTAACCTATACATAGTAATGATGAGAATCGAGGGAGAGATAAGGACAAGAATATTACCTCTGCAGTCCCAAGGGACAAGGGGAGACGCGATGATGAAAGGAAAGATCAGGCACAGAAAAGTGCATCTCTTGACAAGGAGAGAGAATGGAGGAGATGGAAAGGGAGCAAAGACAGAACTGATGAGATAGCATTCGCCAAAGACGAACGGATGGGAGGATATATTTTATTGAAATTCGATGGTCAAGGCATTGATGACGCAAGACAAAGGGAGAGGTTAGATGAGACACAGAGAAAGGGGAATGAAAAGGAGTTAAGAGACGAAAGCATAAGAAGGAAAGACAGACAAAGGCGATAACAGCTATATCGCGAGGAGCAAGAGAAACAGCTCGATCGCAACCCAAAAGCAGTCTATGATCAAGACAGACAGAAACAGCAAAGGTTAGAAGAAGAGCAAAGGATACGTGAGAAAAGAATGAGGAGACGAAGAGATGAGGAAATGCAAAAATGCATCCTGCGTACGATTCAGTACCAGGCACATCTAGACAGATATTGATGATGACTTCGACACCAGAAGCATTGGAGAAACGATCGATAAAATATATGATAAAATGGGGCTAGAACAAATACCCCAAGGAGAGGGGTAGGACGAGCACTTGGAAAGCACTCAGCTGTACGACACTGAGGATGTCACTCGAAGTAATGGGCATAGAGAGCTATCCCTGGATAGATTAGAAATAAGCAGGAACAAGGAGGATACGAGAGGTTGCATGAATTGGGGACAGACAATGTCCGACTCCGAAAGGGAAGAGCGTGAAGAAAATGAAGAAGGGAGGCGAAGCGAAAGGCGGCTCCCAAGGGAAAAGGAATTAAGATGGTCAGACACTAGCGAGTCTGCACCAAGAGCGTCAGAGTCCAACACGCAGTTTGACCGAAATGTAGGAGTATCTCATGGTCAGAGGGGGGTGTCTTCACCACACTATGTAGACAGACTAAGGACATTGCCAGGTAGGCAGCGATGCAGGAATATTACCCCTGCGATAGACAGGAGAACAATGAGAGAAGAGAAATAGGGCTATGCATTCTAATTTCCGCTGCTAGAGAAGGGGGGAGTAAGACCACAATATATTCCATGGCCACTCATGGGTCGAGAAAACTTGAAAAACAGGCTTCCAATGCTGACATCGGGAGCCAGAAAGTGGATACATGAGTTAGAAAAAATGACAGGAGGCAACACGCTAGCTATAGGGGACATCAAGGGTATCGTGTTGGCCATACTTGGTGAGAGAGCAGACGATGTGTGGGCACGAGCAGGCTACCCTGGTGTAATCACAATTAATACTGCGCATGACGTAGTACAATTTAACAATTGTAGAGCTGCAGTATGGAAAGCGCTATGAGTACTTTACACAGATACTTCCGATATGGGAGCTATAATGACTCGAAAAATGAAGGATTTTGAAGATCTGTTAATTTATATACCGAATTTCCAAGACGCATGGGTGTTCAAAACGCATGAATCTTGGACGAAATCAATACCTGTGTTTTACTATATATTGTGCCAAGGGTTGCCAGAGCCGGTGCAAAACCAACTCAAGACATTGGTAGGAGTTGAGGCTAAATACAGTTGACTATCGCACATTATTGTAGACTGCTGCAGGAAAAGAATCGCAAAAAGGAAGCAACTCGAAAGGGTGAGGAAGCAAAATTTGTGCAGAAGAAATTATCAAAGTATGCTCTTGAAGGAGCCATGCTAACTAGCACAGCTGAACAAAACATGCAGCAGGTGGCTAGTCCACAACAGAATAATCAGACTAACATAGGTTTTTACCCATGGGGAAGAGGATTTAGGGGAAGAGGATGGCAGAGCATTCAGGGAGGTTTCCAAAATAATCAAGGAAGCTTCCAAAACATGCAAAATGGAAACCCGAATATGTCGAATGGGCAAGTAATCCGGCCACCGTCTGTTTGTTGGCTGTGTGGAATGACAAGGCACTTGGCAGGCACATGCAGAAGTCAAGGCATGATGCAGAAAGGCCAAGGGACAGGAGCAAGCATGAAAAATCTACTTGCAGCGTTACAGCAGGGTGGTGCACAGAATCACACGGTGCAACAACAAGCAAAAGGAGCGCAGCAAGGGGTGCAACCACAAAGCATGGGGAATTTTCCACAAGGACAATCCCAACAGGCACTGCTTCAACTATAACAGACCATGAACCCTGGAAGGGGAAGTAACAATGCGAATGGGGGAAATCTACCAGCACACAGTGGGACGAATCTATATATAAATTAGGACAGCTCACTGGGAACCCTGATGTGCTCTATCCATCAGTGACACCAGACCCTCATAGGGAACCTAGGGTGGATGTCGTTATAGGGGGTAAAGAATATTCCTTCCTAGTGGACACGGATGCAACACACTCGTGCATACGTGAAGGCAGATTTTCCTTGTCCGGTGAGGCCATAGATACTCACAGTTTTACAGGAGCTCACAGTCAAGTTCCTTTTACAAACGCACTCCCAGTCTCCATAGGAGAGTGCAAATTGAATGTACCTTTATTGTATTTACGTCAGACCCCAGAAAACATTTTGGGTCGAGACTTAAAGACAAAGTTGAACATGACAATTTTGTTCACGGAGGAGGGCATACTACTCAAATGTATATGAAATTATAACAGCCTATTCAGGACACAGAGCCATGAGGGCCATACCCTTAGAGCCAGAAATGTTTGCATATGGCATGCGTGTGCTTATGGTGGGATTGCAAGGCCATGCAAACAAAATTATGAGAACCCCTGATGAGTTCTAAATCAGACCAAGAATACCGATGCATGAGGAGGGACAAGTATTTCCCTTGATGATACACACAGATTCAGTGCTAGGGAAAGTGGTTTTGGTTGACGGTTACGATGATGAAGGCAGACAATGGTGCACGATTATCGCCATTGAAGAAGGACATCAAGTGACTGACGTCATCGATGACAATCTGTTTGAAGAGCAAACAGATATAGGAGAGACAATGGTAGAAGTAAGTCTCACCTTTTTGGTAAAGATGATTAAAAGAGAAGTATCTCATAAAATGATGTTGGCACTAAAACGTCCTGAATATTTTGATGACGATATAGCTAAAGTGCTCAGTGTGGACTACCGGACCCTATGACATGGGTCTCTTCAAGGGGGTTGGAGAAGTAAGGATAAAACTGAAACCAGGAGCAATACTACCAAGAGCCCGACAATATCCCATGTCCAGAGGGGCAGATAAAGGGATTTTTAAGACAATTTCCGCCATGATGGACCACGGCATCTTAGTGATGTCACCATGTAATACGTCAGTGTATCCTGTCAAAAAATCAAAGGGATGGTCTTGGCGTTTAATTCAGGCTTTATGCTCAATAAATGATATTGTTGAGGCTGAGTTCCCTTTAGTCCCTAACCCGGCTACAATTCTATGTAATATACCTGTTGAGGCAAAATATTTCACAGTGTTTGACTTGAAAAATGCATTTTTCTCCATGCTGTTGCATCGTGACTCACAAGATCTGACATCATTCACATTCAAACAAATGCGCCTGAAAAGCATGAGGCTGACACAGGGCTACTGTGAGTCCCCTTCTATTTTCAACAGAGTCCTGCAGATGGACTTAAGCAATATTGCAGTAAAAAGTGTCGTATTGCAATATGTGGATGACATCCTGATCTGCAGCACAACAAAAGGGCAATGCAGGCACGATTCTATTCAACTATTGACTCTACTGGCTGAGAAAGGATATAAGGTTTGTAAAAGCAAAAGCGAAATATCGAGGCTGAGTACCACAAAAGGAAATACACCAAACACAGGCTTATAAAGATTCTCAGATCTTTATTCAAATAACTTTACAGTTTACAAAGAAACAAAGTATCAGATAGCTATCTGGCCCTCAGTACATCACAACGAATACCAGCCCTTTCGGTGTGAGAAGTGAGAGCTACTGGACGTCTGTATATTCACATCTTTTATACAATTATCAATCGCAATGTCCAGCCCCTCTGCAAGTCAATCATTCTCGGACTAGGGTTCATGCCGATTTCGCCTCTAGTTAGTCCAACTATATGCATGTGGATTACGTCTAGTTTATAAAACGACAAGTCACAATGGCAACAATGGGCCTCATTATGACCCTGGCGGTAAGGGATTACCGGTACCGGTAAGGGCACTATGTCACGACTCGCTCCCTTCGCTCCCGTTCCCACCACTTGGGGGCATGATTTGGGGTTTATTCCCTACTGGACCTTTCCTCCGAACCTTATGCTACAGTGCTGTGATGAATTGGGAGCGCTAAATCCCTATTTTCCAAGCTACTTCCCTTCCGGATCCATTCCAGGTTTTTGGCAGCCAGCATGCTTCTTTAACCAAATGACTATGCTTCCCAGAATGCCTGGCCCACTGCTCCACCTCCACCCTTGCAGGACAAGGTTGGGTGGAGGATAGGTAACAGCTGTGGCTGCAGGTGCAGCAATCAGCACACCTGAGGCGTGTGCTCGTTAAGCAGCTTTAAAACCCTCAGTCTTACTTCAGTCCAGCGCTGGTCATCGTTTGCAGTGTTCCTGTTGTGACTAGTCCCTTGTTCCTTGCCTTTGTACCTAGTTCCTTGTTCCTGTTTTCTTGTTCCTCCGCCCTGAATCTCGGATTCATGCGCTAATTGATTTCTGCTCCCTTGATTCCCTTTTTGTCTTCCTCTGTTTGCAGGCAGCATTTCTCAGTGCTTTCCCCTTTTAGATGCAGCCCAGTTTGTTTGTGTTCTATATTTCTTTGACTCTGTCCTTTGCTGCTGTAAACCCGTATGCCTTAGCCTTCCTCAGCCTTCCTCTTAGATTAGCTTCCTGTCTTTTCCTTGGAGGGGTAGGGAGAAGTTTGCATTGGTTATTTCGTTTTTCCCTGCTCCTGATCCTTACTTTCTATTGGGATCCATTCCATGTTTTCCATTGCACTTCTGCATTTATTTCCCATTTGATTATTAGGTGTGGTGTGCGGTTGTAGCTACCTCCTGTGTGTATGCTTATGTTTTCCTCACTATTTGTAATCACTATTCCAACTTAGGTATTTAGTTTTCCTCCCATTGCTGTTCTAGCCTTTCTGGGTCCCAGTTTCATCAACAGGATTTGTGGGCTAGCTGACATTCAAGAGGTTTATCTCGTCCTCGTGAGTACAGTTCTTTAGTTCCCTTATTTAATACCATCAAGAGTGTTAGTTCACAGATCCTGTCATTGCTTGCCCTCCACGTGGGTTTAGCGCTGTCAGTACCTGTAACAGCAATTGGGGGTAAGGCGCTTGCTGACTTTCCTCGCGGTCAGGTGCTTACCCCACATCCCTTTTCCTATATTGATTTTGTTGTCACACTCTATTTGCACTCCTGGGTTCTAGCATACATGAGTCGTTGTTCCTGTGTGCACGTAGTTTAATTCGAAGCTATTCACTGTGTGATTTAGTGCACATTTCCCTTGCCATATTCGCTGCCTTTGTACTCGCCTGACTAATCCTGACACACTAGTGCCGGTAATCCCTTACTGCCCAATTCCGAGGTCCCTTTGCGGGTCCTCCCTTAACGGCTGGTTTTACCAGCCGTTAAGGACGGGACCCGCAAAGGGACCTCGGAGGTTATTACGGTACTGCAATTTGCGGTACCATAATTACCGCCTTCCCCATTTCCATTGAGCCCTATGGGGGCAAAAATGGGAATGGGGAAGGGCCAATGGTGAATGGGGAATTACCGCCCCGCCAACCTTGGAATGGGGCGGAAATTCCGCGATTCACCATGGCGGAATCGGTAAGGTACCGGCGTCAACCATGGTGCTAATAGCACCATGGTTAACCCCCGGGTCGTAATGAGGCCCAATGTATCTTAGAATTTGACATTAAGCCTTAGTACATGTTTTATACAATGTAGTTCAACAAGTGCTCACATTCAGTATTTAAACAACATTGTGTTCAATGTATGTCGGCGGATCAGACTTGTTGGCGCAAGTAATCCTTTGATCTTCAGGTCAAACATAGGACATGGACTTATTACACGACCCAAACGTTTAGCCTACAGGCAGTTTAAGCATTAACCTGTGTAAAGGTCAGGACGGCTAAGGTTACGAGCAGGAGAACACTGTCCACCATTTTAGAATACAGAGTGACTTTGAGGTGGAAATCAAAATGGCAGATGTTCCCAAAATGGCAGCTAGGTCGATCTAAGGTCGGAACCTTGCAACGCGGATTTCTTCGCAGAGTGACTGGGCTTAGGCCAATATATACAATAAAGGAGGCATAATATGATATCCCATTAAACAAACCCTCCTTTTGGCCTAAGCCAAGCGCTAAACTACTTCTAGTCACTTTACGAGTAACTCCACGTCTCAATGTCCATACATCCTGAATCACTATCGGAAATATCAATTGCCATGAGGTCGGATACTAAGATTTCTTTCAGCACAAATTCATTTGAGATCTTCTCTGGGGCGTATACCTTGTGCCCTAATGCACCAATCGCTTGTGAACAACATCCTCCAACCATCGAACATATACCAGGAAGACATTGTATACAGCAGCAAAGAAACAACAGAATACCTAAAATAATCATCAGGACCGAAAGTAACTTCCATCCCCAAGATCGTAGGAGGTCCCAGAACCAAGCGCTAAAATCCCAGTTTCCCTCGGGAACATGCACTTCTGAACTAAGGACATGCATATTTTGGATCACCCTAAAGATTGTTGGGGAGGAATCTGGCATGAAAACGCAGCAAGCAGACCCAACTAATTTACATACCCCACCACGTTCAGCCAGGATGACATCTAAGGCCATCTGGTTCTGAAGTGCCACTAACCTTATTGCTTTCTGTTCTAACATCATATTATAGAGTATGTCAGTGGTCCGGTTAATGGTCCTCTCCAGTACTCTCGCTAGTCTCCTGATGTCTTCTGAGTTCAGTATTTGCCCCCAAAATGGCACAAAGGATTTAGCTACATCGCCCATAACTTGTGCTGAAGTATCGCCATTCTCATCGCGCCGCAGACGAGCCTTTGAAATTTCTATAGTGCTAGCAATGAATGCCCCGAGTGACAGAATCCCTAAATAACAAGTTCCCTACCAATCCCTGGGTAACCATGGAAATGCTACATTACCTCAAGCAAAGTAGACAGGTTCGCCTACATACAAAGGTCTGTTCTCACTAGTCAAATTCGCAACATTGGCGCAACCTTTAAAATCACTAATTGACTGTGTACCATTCCTCTGTATGCAGAAAGAAACCGAATCGGGGCTGTGGTTAACAGTATAAGAAGGTGGCGTGGCATCCCTATTGCCCATATGAGCCATCTTAAAAGAAATCAAAGATTGGAAAGGACGGGACAGTCTGTCAGAAGGCCTAATAGAAGCAACATTTGGCTTGCTCCTATTCGCGAAGAGTGAGCATCCCAGGGGCGTTAGAACACATTTCTCAAAATCGTTCAAGTTCGTCCCATCAAAGTTCCCGAGATGCTATTGTTCCATCGGCCAAATAATAGTGCTCTAAAAGAAGCATAGCAATCAGTTGTCAAAGGTAAAGGATGAATATACCAACCCAGCCCCTTATCCCCGTGTTGCTGTAAATGCGAACAAACCCAACAGTTATTCCTATTAAGAATGGTATGTGTAGCGTTCATAATGAGAAATAGAGTGTTGCTGTGATAACTCTGTCTGTGCTGAGAGTCTCTCTGAGATAAAGTATGCAAATGTACAAAAGGAGTAGGAACAGTGGGTACATTTTCAGTGGGTAACACATTTTCGAGTGGATGCACTTCTTCCAGATAACAAAATCCTAAGGCAATGACTATTGTAAAACCAATCAACATTATCACTAAGCAACAATACGTTTTCGGGGCACACGCATTTGAATGTTCATTTCCGTAGCTGGTCACACAGTCTCTTACCTTCTCCCTATGAGCGGGAGCGGTTGCAGGCATTGTTCTTCAAATGATTTACACCAATGTTTTTTTGTTGGCGACCTCCAGGCCGAGCGTATTCTTAGTCCTTTCACAAACCCTAGCCAACAGAATCCCCTTCCACACAAATGATCGGGCCAAAAAGGCAAGCCCTTGATGGCTTTTCTTCGAAGGCACAGCCGAACCGTGCAGTATGCCTGTTTCCTCGGACGCAGGTCGTACCTTGTGATCCCTGGTACTGAGTGATCTGTGAACAACATGTTGTCACTTTCCGTTGGAAGCAAGGAATCCAAAGCAGGATCTGATGCAAGATCCAGAACAAATTCAAAAGCCAAAACTGTTGGGAGAGTGTGGAGGTGACATGGATGTTTCCCCATGTATCACGGGCTCAGGGAGAGTCTCCGATGCACTCTCGATGCTGTGTACCACTTCGTAATTGTTGGTTGCAGTACTGGTGAGGGGTTCTGTATCTTCTGGAGTGTGTGGCACAGGGTGTGGAATCCTCTTGATATGTGACGTGTGGATCCAATTCTTCCTTCCTGCTACCCGCACCGCCGTCTGTGAGGCCAGGAGGACCTGATGCGGGCCCCACCAACGAGGTGCGAGGCAAGAGGATCGCTCGAATGGTTTTCGTAAGGACCCAGTTACCCGGCCGTATGCTGTGTCCGGGGCCCTCATATATCACAGGTAAAGCCTCTCGCACCTGGTGATAAATCAAATGCAGATGTTTTGTTAACTGCCCACAATAGTCAGAAAGAAGTACATTATCGACCTCGCGCAAAGAACGGGGCCTGGGGACATTCCAAATTTTAGCTGGCCTACCCATGACCACCTCAAAGGGAGAGAGCCCAGACTTAGTTTGAGGGGTCGTCCTCATGGACAAGAATACGATCGGTAAGGCGTCCGGCCATTTTAGTTTGGTGCCGGCACACGTCTTAGCGAGCTTGTTTTTGATGATTCTGTTGTGTCTTTCTACTAGTCCAGCACTCTGTGCGTGTCTGGCCGAATGGAATCGGTTATCAATCTGTAATCACGCGCATATCTGCAGAATTACAGCAGCGATAAAATGTGGACCATTGTCCAACCAGATGACTCTTGGCAAACCAAATCTTGGAAAATATTCCTTTAGCATGGTCTTTGCCGTGGTCATGGCTGTGGCATCTTTGACGGGAAAAGCTTCAACCCATTTGCTGAAGGCAGAGATGACAACTAATACGTCCTTAAAATTATGGCAACACTCTATTTCGATAAAGTCAAAATGAATCACCTCAAAGGGAACAGAAGGTGGACCAAAATTACCCCTAGGAGTTGATGTGCCCTTTCCCACATTGTGCTGCAAACAAATCATACATCCCTGAACAAATTGTTCAGCTACTTTAGGGATTTTGTCATTTACCCACACATTTTGCAACATTTTAGTGACCTTAGAAGCACAAATATGGGTGGGACCATGAGCCATAACAACCATCATCATAACATATGTGTCAGGCAATAGCCATTTCCCTTCAACATTGTCCACCCAGCACCCATCATCATCCAGTTTTCCCAAGCCCTCAGCCCATTTCTTAGATTCTTCTAACGTGGCATCAGCTTGAATATTCTTTATGGAATCAATACCCTCATCCAAAGTACATGCATTTGTGGCTTCCCTTGAAGTATACATTTCTGAAGAGAGATCAGCAGCAGTCTGTTTGGCTATCTGGTCAGCGAAAGCAATGCCTTTTCCTACATTGTCTATGGCTTTCTGATGCGCTGCGCATTTCATGAAAGCTAGCTGAGTAGGGAGTGCAAGCGCTGAGAGTAACCGTACTATCAAGGAGCCATGTTGGATTTTAGTACCATGTGAAGTCAAGAAACCTCTTTCTGCCCAAAGTCTGCCGAAGTTGTGAACCACCCCAAAGGCATACTGACTGTCAGTATATATATATTTACTGTAAGCCCTTCGGAAAGTTCACAAGCTCGAGTTAATGCTATAATCTCAGAGTTATGTGTGATTCTTTTGGTCTCCACGACCGTGCTCAAAGTGGTGATTGCATAAGCAGCTGTGGATGTATCATCCGGGAGTTTGAAATAGGAGCCGTCATAAAAAAGCTCCCCTAGTGGATTGGTCAAAGGAGTGTCCTTTAGGTCAATTCTGCCTTTAGTCTCTTGCTCTGTGGTGTGAAGGCAGTCATGTGACTCTTCGTCACTGCAAGCAGTACCTTGCGGGAAAGGTAGAAGTTCAGCCAGATTAAGGACACAACACCTCTTAATTTGGATGTGTGGTGCAAACAAGATCAATTCATATCTCGTTAATCGTGCGCAGGTGAGGTGTTGCGTTTGTGTTCTGTTTAATAGAATATCTACAGAGTGAGGTACCATCAGGGTTAGAGCATGTCCTAGGACCATTCCCTCGCTCTGTTTAATGGACGCAGCAGCAGCAGCGACAGCGACAGCTCTCAAACATCTTGGCAAAGCGCATGCTACAGGATCAAGGGCGGAGGAAAAGTAGCCGCACAGCCTATTCTTCCCTCCATGTTCCTGCGTTAATACAGCCAAAGCACATCCATCACATTCATGCTCATACAACACGAAGGCCTTTTCATAGTTTGGTGTGCCCAAAACTGGTGCCGAGCGCAATGCAGTCTTGAGCAGATCAAATGATTGCTGGTGTTCCAAGTTCCATAGCAATGGCGAAGAAATGCCCTTCTTCGTCAAAGCCAATATTGGTTTAATCACTAAGGAGAAATTCGGGATCCACTGCCTACAGTAAGAGGCCATTCCTATCAAGGCTCTAACTTCCTTCTGTGTATTTGGGACAGACATGCTAGAAATGATTTTTATCCGTTCAGGCATCAACCTTCTTCCCTCTTTTGACAGGAGATAACCTAAATAGGCGACCTCCTGTCGACAATATTGACATTTTTTAAGCAAAGCTTTGTGTCCCTGTTGAGCTAGATGAATAAGCAACAACACAGTGGCCTCCTTACAAGCGCTCTCTGAGTCAGCAACTAAAAGCAGGTCGTCAACATATTGAAGCAGTGTACAAGTAGAGGGCAACTCAAGGGTATCGAGCTGCTCTTTCAAAGCCCTACTATAGATGCTAGGACTTTCCGTGTAACCTTGCGTTGCACGGGTAAAAGTAAACGAGCGTCCCCCTAAGGTGAACGCACAAGTATCTACTGTCCTTATGTATAGGGATACTAAAGAAGGCGTTCTTTAGATCCACAACACTAAAGTAAGTAGCTGAAGCCGGGATCATGGTCAATATTGTTGTCAAATCAGGCACAATAGGAAATTGTGGAGCAACGATCTTATTAATGGCACGTAGATCAATAATAAATCGGAAGGGAATCGCATTATTGCCTTTTTTGTACACGGGCAAAATCGGACTATTGTACAAACTACCTGCAATTTCCTCAATCACCCCTCGATGCACAAAATCGGAGACGATGCATTTCAAAGCTTGCTCACCATCGACCGAGATCTTATACTGGGGAATACGTGGCAACTTCACTCCATGTTTCAAAACAATCTTAACGGGCTCAATTTGCAAAACACTGACATCATTGTCGTCAATCACCCACAACCACTCCGGAAAAACTCTAAAATCCGATGGCAATGGTCTGGTCAATAATTGAAAGACAGAAATTTGATGTGGTGAAATCGTCAAATGCACTCCGTCAGAAGAACAATGAATTACCGTATTTAATTCCTTCAACAGATTCAACCCCAACAAATTCTCTCCACAATTCCTGGTTAAAAGGAATGGACAGTGGTCTGTAAATGGACCTAAAGAAATAGGTACCGGCGAAGAAACCGGACAGACGACTGGTGTGCCAGAAAACCCTACAGAAACATTGGTTTGCCCTGACAGTGGATTGTTTGGAAACCGTGAATGGTCAATGGAACACTTCTGTGCCCCTGTATCTATCAAGAATAGATGTTTCCTATTACCCACTAACATTTCAACGTAGGGACCTTTCTGATTAACAGGAATAGGCGTCGGTTCCAAACCCTGCTTCGGGCAACCCTAGCGAAACAGAATGTTGTTGAAAGGAAGTTCTTCAGAGAGGTAAGCAGCAGAAGGATGGTCAAAAATGTTTCTATTATCCACACTCAATGCCTGATTGTCCTGCGAAGGAAGGTTGCTGTGAATCTTGTGAAAACTGACCTCTACCAGGACCCCCCACCCATGGGCGGCCTCTGGATCATATACCCATATTCCCATACTTCCTGTCTTGAGAACGGGACATGAACGAACTGCGACACATAATGTGCAGGAATTTCTTGAGCAGCAGTACCTGCTACAGCATTAGCTGGAATCTCTTCCTTTGGGACAAATGTCGGAGGGACCTCTCTCATTGGCAACTGAGAAGTAGGCAATTCTGAATGCTTACTAAGCAACAGAGCTAAATCGAGCGCTAAAGCAGCCGAAGTAGTGTCAAATGAAAAAGCTCTCTTATAAATACTCAATAACTCTGCGGGACAACAAATCTTTCTTTTTACGCACTCATTCTGTAGGTACTCTAATATTACCTGTATCACTTTCCTCTGCATTTCTGGCGTATACTGACTATACTGTCATACGCTTCAACGGGCACCTAATCGCATCTTTCGTACAAATTTGTGTTTCCTCAGTTATCGATTTTTGACAAGGAGAAAATCTTTTCTGTACGAACATAACATCCAAGCTATCACCATCTATATCTTCATTCTTTAGCCCTTCCAATTCCCTTCTATACCCAAAAACCCTCTCAACATGCTCTTGTACCTTCTCCGCAGTATCTCTGGAAAACGCTAAAGTATTCAGATCCCTTAATCCTTGTGGGAGATCTGTATCACTTAGTCTGTTCCACATTACACATAAATGAATTCCTAATCCCTCAATAAAAACGTTTTTCTCAGGCAAATTGTCTAAATTATAAAGTATGGCAAGAATATCAGCTTGGTCACCCTCTCTGAAGATACAGTATTATGAGTTACAACCCTCCATCCTGCCCCCTGATCTACTGCAAGCGGTGTAAAACCACTTGGAAGAGGGAGAGTAGGCAAATTTAGAACATCTGGATACAGAGGTACTGTCGCTGGCGCGGCAAGCAAGCCCACCGGATCCGTAACAGTAGGCAAAGGTGGAGGAGCAGGTGGAGGAGCAACGACAAGAGGAGGAACAATAGCTGGAGGAAGAGGAACATTAAGAGGAGAAATAGGAGGAGCAGGAGGAGCAACGGGAGGAGGAATAACAGCAGGAAGAGGAACATACAGAGGTGGCGCAGTGGCACCAGGCCTTCGTTCATTTAACAGTTTATCAATAAGTTCATCAGATACATGAAAATCTTTAGAAGGATACATTTTCTGGATACCAAGTGAGAAAGCCCTATCCATATTCCTAACTGACTCAGACTGTTTACTCTGGTCATATAACAACGCTTTTTCGGCGTTCGTCATATGATGGCGCACATGCTTTTCTCTGCTCTTAAGCTGCTGCATAGCTCCTTTCTTTCAATTTTGTAATACATCGAATGCTGCAGCTCTAGCCTTTTTCTTCAATAATATAGATTCTAAGTATTCAATACGAGGGATTTCAAAACTACCATTAATTGGCAACTGAAGTTCAGAAGCATGTCTAGTTTGTCTGTGCCAAATATCATGAAATACTATACTACCAATGCCGTGCTTACAGTACATAGTAAATGCCGGGGATCCCTCCATTCGTGCCAGTCGGCCAAATTCCAAAGATTGTCTGTCAGTGCGGAATAATGCCCTGAAACAGGCAGACAATTTCCCAGGCATATCAGAATACTGGTGTTTCCTGGTCAATAATTGCACTTGCAAGTGTAATGCGCAAAACAAATGATCAGGATACTTAAGAATCGGGTCACGACTCACCTGATCAAATCCTAAGGAGGTCCGATCGGAATACACATTTTTCTAACTAAGGTGCCTCATGGTTGGTGATTTCGGCAAATCTGCCTGCCTCGATATATGGACCCTCGTCAAGATGCCGACTCGGACCGCGGGCTCACCGTCCAGGGATCGGGTCGTGCAGCGCTGCTGAGGTGTCGCCTCTCATCCAAGAAAGGGGCCCCCTTTTACACTGTCCGATCCCGGTCCAATAGCCGCGTCAACCTTCAACGAGCTGGCATCAATCTTGAGGGTCACTATTCGGGCGCCATCTGTAAAAGCAAAAAGGAATATCGAGGCTGGGTCCCACAAAAGAAAATACACCAAACACAGGCTTATAAAGATTCTCAGATCTTTATTCAAATAACTGTACAGTTTACAAAGAAACAAAGTATCAGATACCTATCTGGCCCTCAGTACATCACAACGAATACCAGCCCTTTCGGTGTGAGAAGTGAGAGGTGCTGGACGTCTACATATTCACATCTTTTATACAATTCTCAATCGCAATGTCCAGCCCCTCTGCAAGTCAATCATTCTCGGACTAGGGTTTGTGCCGAGTTCGCCTCTAGTTAGTCCAATTATATGCATGTGGATTACGTCTAGTTTATAAAACAAGTCACAATGGCAACAATGTATCTTAGAATTTGACATTAAGCCTTAGTACATGTTTTATACAATGTAGTTCAACAAGTGCTCACATTCAGTATTTAAACAACATTGTGTTCAATGTATGTCCGCGGATCAGACTTGTTGGCGCGAGTAATCCTTTGACCATCAGGTCAAACATAGGACATGGTTTTATGACACGACCCAAGCATTTAGCCTACAGGCAGTTTAGGCATTAACCCGTGTAAAGGTCAGGACGGCTAAGGTTATGCGCAGGAGAACACTTTCCACCATTTTAGAATACAGAGTGACTTTGAGGTGGAAATCAAAATGGTGGATGTTCCCAAAATGGCGGTCGATCTAAGGTCGGAACCTTGCAACGCGGATTTCTTCGCAGAACGACTGGGCTTAGGCCAATACATACAATAAAGGAGGCCTAATATGATATCCCATTTAACAGGTTGACAAGAAAAAATTACAATATTGTCAACAGGAAGTGCTGTACATAGGCCAGCTGATCTCACATGAAGGAAAGAAAGTAACCCAAGAAAGGGCTGAAGCCATATTGAACACGGCTAAACCACACACAGTAGAGCAAATACAGAGCTTTTTAGGCCTATGCAACTATGTCAGGGCATGGGTCTTCGACTATAGCTCCTACACTAAGCCTTTACTTTAGGCCCTAAAGAAGGCCCAAGTGACGAAAGAAAAGATCGAATGATTTGAGACCATGGAGAAAGGGTTTTTTCTGAACTCAAAAGAGCTATTTTCTCAGCTCCAGTTCTAGGGATTCCCAATTATGCAGAGGAATTTTACCTCTTTTCACACACAGATGGCAGCGTCATGACGGCAGTGCTCACTCAAATAACCTCCTTGGGATACAAGCCCCTAGCATACTACAGTGGGAATCAGGACCAAGTAATGACAGGCCACTTCCAATGCGAACAAAGTTTAGCTGCCACAGCGTTCGCCATAGAAAACGCCATATAAAAGGCGATAAAAAACATTGTAATGGGATGCTCCATGACGTTATACGTCGAGCACTCACTATTTGCCATTGTAGAGAAACCAAAGGCCACATTGACATCTCAGAGAGCTTCTGCTTATGAAGTAATCATATCAAATCCCTTGATTAAAGTAGTCTGTTGTAAGATAGTGAACCCAGTTATGTTTATAGCAGAGCCATTCACTGAAGGAGAGCCGATTCATGACTGTGCAAATTATGAAGAATTCTACGATGAAATTCCCAGGTAAAAGAAAATGCCTCGGCAGGAGGAGAGATCGTCATTATTGATGGGTCTTCAAGAATCGATCAGAGTGATGGGCAAAGATACACAGGTGTTTCTGTGATAAAGCACACAGCAAATGAAGAGTTTCAAGTGCTTCTTAGTGCACGGATACTATCTCATTATTCAGCACAGGCTACAGAATTATTGGCGTTGATATTCGGCATTGAGAATCATGCAGACCAGGAAGTAACAGTGTACAGTGACTCCGCCTATGTGACGTCAACAGTGCATGAAGGCTTGGCACGCTGGAAAAGGAGGGGCTACTTCTGAGCAGACGGCAAGCCAGTGCAGCACGCAGCCTTATTGGATAGGCTGATCAAGGCACTACAGCTCCCAGTGGGCATAGTGGTCATGAAATGCACCGCCCACACGAAAGGGACAGACTTTGTCTCACGCGGAAACCAAGCAGCAGAAACGGAAGCCAAGCGTATGGCATCGAAAAGTGAGACAGTTATGGCAGTAGAAGCTATCCATACCAATGCACTAATGTTGGCTGCACGATCAACACCTGAAGGTTACAACGATTTGGGGCAAACGCAGTTAATGGAACTCCAAAGGGAGGCACGGCAGGAAGAGAAAAACCTATGGAAACATAGAGGGTGTTCTTTAAACCCCTCTGACAGTATGTGGCGACAAGACAGCATTGGTAAACCAGTAATGCCTGTAGCCCTATTAAACATAGCGCTGGAGCAGTTACATTACCCAGCGCTTATGACAAAAGAGAATCTAGCAGCAACGCTCGCGGAAGACTGGTTCATACCAAATTTAGCCGAGCATGTTGCATTCTTTATGGTGAACTGCATAATCTGCCAGCAATTCACCGCTGGGCAAACACTAAAGGTTATGAGAGGAGTCATCCCCAGGCCAAATGGGCCTTTTCAGCACTTGCATGTCAATTACGTCGACATGATTCAAGCATGTAACGGGTACAGACACTTAATTGTCGTGGTGTGTCCATTCTCTAGATGGATAGAGGCAGGTCCATGTACACACCCAAACTCTACCTGTTCAGCCAAATCTTTTGTGAGAGAAGTGTTCCCCAGGAAGGGGGTCTGCAAAGTCATGAGATCAGATAACAGGACTCACTTTGTAAATGAAGTTTCTCAGCAGACAAGCTTGCTGCTTGGTATAAAGCACAAGTTCTCATCGGCGTATCATCCACAAGTTAATGGGATCTGTGAGAAGCTCAACGTCTTGTTAAAGGAGAGAATAGCCAAGTTGAAGCTTACTCTAAAGAGGGGATGGTTGCACTGCCTTCCACTGGCTCTGTATGCTCTTTCGAAATGAACCTGGCTCCGACCATCATCTTACGCCACACGAGATAGCCACAGGAAGAAGAATGAGAACTCTCCTAACACCCTGAGATAGAGCTAGATATGATGCCCAGTCAACAGGAGAGGTTTTAGGATCTGAAACGCAAAACTATCTGAACTGTATGACATCTTGCCTTACTGTAATTTCAGACCAGCTGCAGCAACGACGAAAAGGGTGCAGCGCAGCACAGAACACAGAAGAAAACACTACATCAGACTCAGTTCAAGGTCTACATGTTCTCCTTGTCTTCCCTTGAGACGCCGTCTTGGTGAGAAACCATACAAGGAAAAGGTGGGACAAGCCAATATTCAATGGTCCTTTTATCGTAGAGGACTGCACTCTGTCCGCTGTGAACGACCCTACATCGGAGAAGGCCCCCTGCCTGCACCCCAACGAGAAGAATCGCCGAGCAACGTGGAAGAACCACAGCACGTGCAGACGAGATCCATGACGAGGAAGAAGGACGCATGACCAGCTAGACAAAGACAAGGAACTTTTGTGCAAAAGGTTGTGGCTTCATTTTGGACATTCCTCTAAGCAAAAAAGGGGATAAGGATATAAAAACAGACACTCTGTGCATCCTAGTTGCAGGGTGAAGAAGAAAATTGCACGTGTAAGCCACAACATAATCTGTTGATTTGAACTTTGGACTGAGGCACGCTGAAGCCTTGATGAGAAAAAGACTATGCCAAATTTTGACCGAGGACACTTACATTGGAAGCAAACACAGTATCCCGACTCGTTCCAAATCGGAACCCTACTCGAAATCACTTATGATGTCCCACAGTAGAGACATCACAAAGGACGGGGTCACCTATTTCAACCTAGTGCTAAGATCATACCCGTCACTGGTAGGGAGGCTCACCAGTGTCACAGACTTTCTCCAAGATCCTGAAAAGGAAAAAAAAAATAAGACAACTGCTTACTGTCATTGCCGAACAATTTATTATACTCCCTAAATACAGTAAGTACTCCCAACACAGGCGGAAATAAATGAGCTTGTCAACACACTATTCTTTTGCATAATCGAGGAGTGTCCAACTCTTACTGGAAGAACGACGGACACACTCGCATTTTTTCGAGGCCCAGCGAATACTGAACATTTAAGCCATCTTTTAAATAAGATTATCATTTTAATCGCACTCCATGCGACCGGACAGTGCAGACATTGTTTACATCAAGGAAAAAACACATAATCCTAAACCAAGCAAGACAGGACAGATGTCCCTGTCACCAGAAGACAGCAGATTGGCATACAAAGTCTTCTTTCACCTTATTGAAGACTTTCCCGAGCTAGTGGGATGACCAATCAATGTTGACGTACTTACATTTCTCGGCGATCCAGTAAAGTGTACTCTGCTAAACATGCTCCTGCATGGTATTATAGTTCAAATCAAAATGTCCAATCTCCATCGAATCCTTAGGAGAAGATTGTGAAACTTTCCGCCGAGGGACAGATCGAGGGAACAGAGGCAAGAATTCCATTTGTTATATTTGTTGTTATTTGTTCCCTATTTCTTCATACCGACCAGTGTCCAACATGTCCTCAGGACTGAAGCAGATTCGAGGGGTGGACTGGGAGCTAACCTACTTTGAACATGCACATCAAAAGGGAAGTGTTATATAATCTGTTTTTCCATAGTCTAGCAGAGGAACTGTATCCTGAAAGAAGAGACAATCCGTCGTCCGCAAAAGGGGGCACACTTGTGAACCATCTAACACTCGCAAACGCAGTGTTTGGAAGATGATATTGGTTAAGGAAATAATAACATTGACATTTGGCGAATGACCGAGATGGGGCCCCAGAGCAGCAACCTGGTCCTTCCACAAGCAGAGAGGGACCCCCTCTTCTCTGGAAGGAAATGCCAGTGCCTTATATATCGAACCATAATGTACTTATGCATTATTTTACTGTCATTAACGATCAGAACTGCATTCTTTATTGGTGCACAAAGCGTTCCAATTTCAGTGCACCCACATGATGATACATGCATGAAACCCACAAGAGTGCCCAGACACTACATAGTCATTCCAGTCCCTAGAAAATCCGATGGTAGAGTAAATTAACTTGAAATGAACGTGATTAATAGTGATATACACACACGTATGGTAACGAATGGGCAGGAAAGCCGGAGACAGGGTCGGCATGAAATGAATGAAGAAAAAACACTGACAAAACTACATGCACACACACACTGAATGCACACGAAACAGGCCTAGTGTCAATGACTGCAGAACCACAAACGAAAACAGCAGAGAAGATGAGACTGCCTGCCATAAAAACCTTCACAGAGGATAGTATAGACTTAGTATTCCCGCACATAGCCAGAGCGAGGAAACTGCATGAGGAACTGAAAAATAAAACCACAGTGACTGCATTACTCAGCATATATGTTCCAACACAAGGGACAAGTACCTGTTCCACAATACAGCTATATACCGGACCAGTGTCAGGCTGGTTGGCATGGGCATTTGCACGCAGCAGAGAAAAAATGCATGAAGAAAAGGAGAGAGCTGCCAGACTCCTGTCCACTCAAATGGCGCAGATGAAGAGACCTGCACCATGGACCAGGATACCTGAGGCTCCCCCAGCAAGAAAAAGCCACACAGATGCATTCAGAGATGTACTAATAGCAAACTGCATGAAAACCTTAAGAATCAAGAGAAGCATGCATGAAGAAGACAATGAACTGGATAGCACAGCACACTTACGTAACAACATTTCGTACCAGCACATGAAGGAAGTTGGAAAACGAAATTCCGAGAGGGAATGCTTTGTCTGTGCACTCCTACCGTACAGCATGGGGAATCCAAGATCTTCGTGGCAGTAGAAATTGATCTCCCGACAGCACGCTGTCTCTCACACGTAGCAATGTGTAAGACCAGAGGCCAGTTCATGGGAAGTGATGCCTCATTGATATGGGCAACTGAAACAGCTTACCCAGATGAAGATGATTATGTCCAGGACATTAAGGCGAGAAATAGAGCTCATACTATAAATCACGTGATCAGGTACGAGAAGCCTGGCATTAAAGGAGCAAGAATAAGATGGGAAGTGAACCCGAGATTAAACATCCAAGGGAAAACTCCAGCAAAGACTCAAATTTGGAAAAACAGAGGCCAAATGCAGATTTGGGGAACAGTGCTTTCACCAAACGGATGGGAGCAAGGAGTAGTGATCTGCCGAGCATGGATGGTCCTCAGAGCCTTCAAGGAAGCTATCGAAAACGCACGAAGACTGTGCAAGCCAGAGTGGCCAAAACTTGCAAAACTACTGACATGGGTTGAAGACAGAGTAGGACCCCTGCAGATAGTGCCACTAGAAAGTCCGAAATTGTGCTTCAGGAACAATGGCACAAGAAAGATGGGAGGGAATCAGAACTGTGGACGAATTGTTGATGCTCCAGGAATGGATCACGGAACCGCAGTAATTATGGATCATTATTGGGCATGCAGACCCAAAGCATACATCAGACTGCCGAAAAACTGGGGAGGCCTATGCACAATAGTGAATGTCCACGTTCCAGCATTAGTAATCCCGAAATGCAACCTGAACATTGACAGTTTCCCGAAAGCAGATGCGAACCTGGGGAAGAGGAGATCTGTGGAACTGATGACTCGATTGAAAAGGGAAAATTACTTATCTGCCAAATCTGAAGAAGCCTTTCATGCAATCCCATATGAACACAAGCTGTTCAGCCTCACCTCACCAGTGTTCACAACAATTTTTATTCCAAGAATACAAGTTGTAAACACTAAATGGTTGCAGATAACCAGATGGGAGTTACTGCAATAAAAGGATTCAATGCAATCAATGAAGAATTAAGAGCCATTCGACTGATGACTCTCCAGAAAAGATATGTACTTGACATGATCACAGCTATGAATGGAGGAGTTTGTGCTAAAATTGGAGAATCATGTTGCACATGTATACCTTCTCACGACGAAGAAAATGGAACTCTAACAGGAACCATAAGTATGCTGGATTCAAATGTTAGGGCTCCTGGTTGGGAGCCTATTCTACCCAGGAGGGTTAGTAGGGAACAATGATTACAATTGAATAGGTTCAGGGGAAATAGGTGCTATCAGAATACTCCTGTTTTTTGTCACCCTCTGCATCAAAGAAGAATAAATATTTCCAAACTCTGTTGTAGAATCAATCTTATTTTTTATCTAAAGTTAGTACAAAATAAAATGGACGTTTCAGAGTTAGCAACAAGAAAAAGGAGAGGTCATTGACCTAAAGTACAGAAAATATTTACATCACACTGAGTCAAAAGTATTTCGGTAAGACAATCATTTTGTGTGTGCAAGACAAAATCAAACTCAAATTTCATTTTTCAAGGAGTTCGCATGAAAATGGGAATCATATAAACAATTGGACATTTACAACATCACTTGAACATTTCGACAAAAACAAGTCATTTTCATTGTGTAAAGCAGCATGGATGTACTGCAGTTGGGGATAGTGCGTCCACACCACGGTGTTTCAGACGTTTTTAGGTGGGCTTAGTATGCCACAACTGGTATACGGCCTTCATCAGGACGGGGGTCTGTACTGTATGAGGTTTGTGCTATGGGTGTATTAATTCCAAAGGTTCTGTTATTGGAAGTTGTATAAGCCACAAGGGCTAATCTCTGTCTGATCCTCTCAGCCGGAGGTGAAGTTTCACTTGTAAACAAGCCTAGTTTTTCTATTCTTTAAAATGGTCCCGGGGTCAAAACCCTGTCAGGGTACAGGACCTGCTCGCAGTCTGCCGCTGTAGCGTATGAACCGTCCATTTTATTTTGTACTAACTTTAGATAAAAAATAAGATTGATTCTACAACAGAGTTTGGAAATATTTATTCTTCTTTGATGCAGATGGTGACAAAAAACAGGAGTATTCTGACGTGCCATAAGTATGCTGACAATCCGGCAGAACCAGATGATCAACAAAACTGACGAAGTTGATCATGACAGCTGGTTTGGATAACTATTTTCATGGGTCCCACAATGGATGGCAGATGCATTCAAGTTCCTGGGAGCCCTGCTATTGATGATATTACTAGGATTTTGCGGTATCAAGACAATAATCTTGTAATGCTAGAAAACTGCAAAGAAAGCCATGGGGATGATGATCATGATCAATGTCAAATAGGATGGAAGCCCAGAGATCTGACTGAATAAGAAATAAGAGACTTTGTGAAGGCCAGCAAGCTCCACCAGAAGGTACAAAGTTTCTTTATCCCAGGAAACGTAGAAATTATGAAGGAAAATGGATTTACTGCAGCCCAAATGGACAATGTCAGCTGATGACATGGAACAAAGATGAACATGTAAAGACAGCAGGAAGCCTGAGAGGAGTGATGAAAACGTGGACTCCAAAGAGACACTTCTTCAAACCATCATGTACAAACCCAGAAGATGAAGAAGGAATGAACCCAGAAGATGAAGTGAAGATGAATATAGAGGAACCAAGTGAGATGAATCCAAAGGAGGAAGTGGAATTGGTCAATGAATCGACCAGAGGGGGGAGTATAGAGGAGGTCCCAAATAATGCCTGCACTCCAGTCACCCATTTTGAAGTACCTGGAACGTTCCCACTGAGATATGTGATGTATGAGGAGCAAATAAACCAGCAGTAGGGCTCTGCCCAGTACCTATTAGAAGAACAGCACCTGCTGAAGTACTGATACCTAGAAAACCATGGACACTAAGGTATCCGTTGATAAATCCCTACCAACAAATAAGACGAAATGAAGATTGCCTAAACGCTGTCCCAGAAGAAACCCAAAAGGCATTAATTGAAGACAAATGGTGCCGACAGGAAGGCGCGGACGGACTCGCAGATAGAAGAGATAACGACCCAAGGATGACAAAAGAGACAAAATGCTATGAATAAGGATATTGTGAACCTAAAAGGAAAGAACGATGTTGAAACATAAAGAAGCTTAAATTGTAAGCAGGATGAAGCCATTCAACCAGCTAACGCCTGTACATATGCTTGTAACCGCAAGGAAGCTAAGAAAACAGTGCGGCTTGCTATGCTAAGTAGAAGAATAGAGCGGCAAGTGCCATTATACACAATCTACCTCAAAACGAAGCATGTTATATAAGTGTGAGTCCACTTTACACAAAAGCAGAATTAACTCAGGTTACTAGAGGTCAAACAGGACAGGATTCGTATTCCAGCTAAAACGAGAAGAGATGGCTGAATCGAAACTCAGCAGAGACAACGTGAGTCAGGAAGGGCCAAGGTCAGACCAATAGAAGGAGCAAACAGTAGCTTTGCGGAATCGAAACTTAAGAACAGAATAGTCTCTCTCAGGAAGGCCGAGAAAAGGAGGCGTAGGCAGGTGGCAAGCTGAATAAGAATTAAATGCACAAATTGAAGAAAACTAAGAAGATTCATGGTGTGAGCAGCACGTGATCATCCGAGCAAGAAAAAGCATGGGTTCAGACCTACACCGGGCTGTCGCCCAGACAGAGATATCATAATTTTTTCTGACAAGAAGATACACTTGCAAGGCCGACCACAGCCAACTAATTGACACAAAGCCACTAAAGTAATGATTGATTGAAGGGAGGCCGGGTGAATCTTGGGGCATCCTGCACCTGGCTGACCATTCTGTGTGCTGCTAAGTAAAGTGGAAATGTATGCATGGGGTTGAAGCCAACCCAATCACAATGGACCAAATAATCTAGGGTCCTATAGATAGTAGAACCAATGGGACGTCATACTCATAGTGACGTCTACTAGAGTAATGTTAGAAGGTAGGGCTTAGACGCCCACATGATAGTGTTTATTCAATCCCCTCACTACGTTACTGTATACAGATATAGTACCTATAGTAAAGTTACCTTTTCCCAACCAATAGAATTGCATGTTAACTTTTCGAGTGTTACACGTCAATGATGCCGAGTTTTTTGGTATAAATGTTAGTGTTTGTATGAAGTTCAATGGAGTTGAAGCGAGACGGGCTATTGCATCACTGTTGATTTCCATGTTTCCCCGCTTTTGTACTTGTCATTAAACGGACTCGCCTTTGCCAAACCATTGAGTTGTCCTTATTGATTGGTGTTGGAGTAAGAAAACCTGCACCCCATACATCTCAAGGTGCAGCTATCTTGTCTTAAAGTACTGCAGAGCAAACCCCAACTCTATGGGCCGGCCGGGGTCTCTCTAGTACACTTCTTTGGACCATTTTGCAGTGGAAAGTACTGGATGGGGGTAATTGACAAATTCTTTCGGTTCCCACTTGTACTTGCCAGCAACGTCATCCAGGAATTGGGTATTATATTCTCAGTGTAGGGCATTCCCGAGATGCTGAAATCAGACAATGGGCCTCCATTTAACAGTCTGGAATTTGCTCGAATCATGAGCCACATGGGCATATGCCACTGGAAAATCACACCGTAGTGGCAGCAAGCCAACTTAATGATTGAGAAATGTATGGGGAGCTCAAAGAAAATTTTGCAACAAAACGAGCTGAGTCAGATGTTGCTAAACCAAGCGGTGTGCAATCTGCTCCGGGATTGCCAGATCTCACCACATGAAACAACATGAATATGCCCATCAGAGTTGACATTTTAAAGAACGGTGAAGAAGAGATTGCCCAACAAGGAATCTGACCTAATTACGCTACCGGTCGAGGATGTGACTAGGAAATCCGAGATGAAAAGATATGCTGATGAAAAGTGGGGAGCAAAGTCGTGAACACTGCAACCTGGGGACAAAGTTCTTGTGTGTCGGAAGTAGGAACGGAAGTCAGAGTCAAGATTTGATCCTGGTCATTTAGTCATCACGCAGATCAAGGGATCTATGGTGACAGCCCGATCCCTGGGCAAGGTGATCACACAAAATGTGTCACATTCAGGCTCTACCAAGAGGGCGAGAAGGAGCTTCTGGATGAGGAGTGTAGAGGAAGATCTTCAAGAAAGGTCACAGAATGAGGATGTACCGTTGACAGAGAATGGGCAGCCTGTGGAGCTGTCGACAAGACCAAGGCAATGTATTACAAGGCCTGTGAGACTGATTGAGGAAATGTGAGGCCAACTGTGAGAAATTAGATTCTGTTTTGCCTGAGATGGGGAGAGGATGTGTCCGGCATGGACACAGATAACTTGGCGTGATCAGAAGCCTCGTCACGCCAAATACAGCCAATCGAGCTAACACATGCTTGCGCATGTGCAAAGGGGATTTGCTGTGTTTGTGGCTGAAAGGGAAAGTAAACATTAATGAAAGCATCATGTTCTCTTGGCTCCGTGTCTCTCATTTCAGTACTGCCTCATGCATGGGCCTAAGAGTCGGCTTAAGGCTCCCAACTGCATGGGAATACTTAAATGCTCAGAAAGGTTAGGCGAAAACCAATTCTCAGAAGTTAAGGCTGCAAGATGTTCTCGTGTTGTATGTGCAGGATAGTGGAACTGATCCCAATGCTATCTTCAGTGATGGAAGGGGCATTACTGGTTTGCCGGTGCTGTTCTGCCACCACATTGCATTATTGGAGGATAACGAGCACCGACTCCTTTTACACAGCTCCTGCTCTTCTTGGGGTCCCTGGAGTTCAATTATTTGTGTTATGGGTATGGAATTAAACCCCTCTTTCATCACCAAGCTAAGCGCTCTTGTGTGTTTATTAGGTGGTGTGCCAAATTCAGATACTTCAGGGAAATATGCTGTTTCTTTTGCTTCTGTGTCAGCGGCCTCATTGCCATGGGAAATTAGATCTCTTCCCCTTATGTGGGCTGCGCAGTTCACCACTGTGATAGACAATGCAAGTTGTAGTGTAGGTTTGAGCCTGTCCAACAATGCTTCATGCTGCACCGGTGTGCCGTCTGCGTGAAGGAAACTCTGCTGTATCCAACGTGACCATCCTACATGTACTGGTGATATCACATAGGTGGAGTCTGAGTAAACTGTGATCTCTTCGTTCTCATGCATTTCAAGGACTACAATAAGTGCTACTAGTTCAGCCACTTGCGCTGAAAAATGTAGGGGCAATCTCCCACTCGTCACAACCTCAAATTTGCCATTCAGTTTTCATTTTACCACTGCAGTCCTAGTATGTCTTTCTCTTGAATCCTGGTTGATGTTCGATGAACCATTAAAAAAGAGTATTTCCTCCCCTCCAAGTGCGTTTACTCTAAAATGGGGTATGTTGTGATAATGTTCAGTGCACTTTGTACAGTCATGCACATTGTTTCCTTCCTCTATTGGCTCTGCTATGAATGTTGCTGTATTCACTACCTTGCACCTCACTATCATGACTGCTGGGTTTGAGATAATCACTCAATCCCCAGATGTTCTATGTTTGGTAAATGCACTTTCTCAAGAATGCAAATAGGGAATTCTCTATGTACACAGCCCATCATGATATGGGCTGCTTTCTCAATATCATAGCCAATGATTGCTCACTGGAAAAATGACCTCTCATCACTGGGTCTAACGTCCTGCTGTAATAGGCTAGTGGTTTGTGTCCCAAGTGATTGTTCTGAGTGAGTACTGCAGTCATTACCACTACATTTGAGTAGGAAAATAAAAATAATTCTACACTGTATTCAGGAATCCCTAAAATGTTTTCCTTGCATATTGCTTCCTTTAATTCATTATTATAATTATAATATAATAATTTCACTGGTCCAAATTACACTGCTGTCATCTTTCTGAGCTTCCTTAAGTCTCTTCAAAAGGGGTCTGGTGTATGTGCTGCAGTCAAGGACCCATGCCGTAAAATAATTACAAAAGAAATTGCAGCCTCTCTCTTATTGTTCTTGGATGAGGTGATCGCTTCTGCTCTCTTCGGAGTCACCTTCTTGTTGTCTGGAGTAATCAACTATCCAATCTACAATACTTCCTCCTGACAATACTGTAATTTTCCCTTATCTACCTTATACCCCTTGTCTTCCAGGATTGTCATCAGAAGTACTGAATGCTCTCTGCACTTCTTCTCTGTGTCACTGCACAACAAAATATGATAAACATACTGGATGACTGCTGTAGGGTTCTGGGTTCCCCACAGATGACTCTGACCTCGGGTGAAGTTCCAGCAACTTCTTTAATAAAGTTCCAGTACATAGTGATAATCATATAAGGTCAAGTACATCTGGGGTCAGGGCAACATACAACTGCATCCTCCCAGGTAGGCTTACATCTCTTAACTGACCAACATAGTACCCTTGAATCATACATCAACATTCTCACAACCAAGATTATGTGTCACTCACTCAGCATGCTGCTCCTTCTGCACAAGCAACAAAGAAACCTAATCACTACATATCTCCCTTCCTAACACACAACAGACACACCAGCCAAATATCACATACACAAAACACCATGCATCCACACACTCAAATTCCATGCGCGCACATCCCTACCGCTAGAACTAAGCCTACATCCAGAACCTGAAAGCATCCCCAATAAAAATGGTATCATGACACCAACTGCAATGCCCCTCCCCTTTTCTACCAAGTAAGGGAAAACCACTACCATAGGAAATTGCACCACTTACAATCTATACCTCAGGAAAATCAATCATCTCTCCTCCTCTACCACACAACAACACACAACCCATGCTAACTCACACCACATCACTAACCTAGTTCCAAACGAATTCACTGAATCACGCACCAATGAACAAGGCTGGGTATTCCAAACACCCGAGTAAACAACAAAACAACACATACACAACAATTGCCTATGCCGCCACCCCCAATTCGTCGCCTGCTGACATTGGGCACTATGCCCCTCCAGCAATGCCATGGGCTCCAAGCCCCCAAGTGTATTTCTGGGCTACAAGTCTCTTAGGTGCAGGTACGGGCTCCAAACCCCCTCAAACGCTGGAATGGCCCCCAGGATCCTCCTCTGCTCCAGGCGCTTTGCACATTCGCCACCAATCTTCCATTTAACATCTAGTTGCAGCGTAGGTTCCCAACCTCTCTGATGCTACAGTCCTGGGCTCCAAGCCCCCAGCTGCACAGCATGGCTTCCTCATTATCCGGGCGTAACTAGACCCCAGGCCTCTTCAAATTGCTGCTGCCTTAGGCACCAAGCCCTCCATGCTGCAGCCTGGGTTACTACACCCCTTATACCAGTCTCTGGGCCCTCAGCCTTTCTCAGTCTCTTGATTTCCTCTGTGCTTGACCTGTCTTACTAGTGACAGGCCAGCAGGCCCCTGGCTCTGGTGCAGCCTCTTACTTTCTGTGCCTGTGTCCCTTGCGCTGGGCCCTTCTGCGCCTACAGTATTAAGCACTCACCCTACCTGGGAGGGTCTTCTTCTTGGGTTGGGGGAGATGTGTGTGCCATCTTCAATGCTGTCCCCCCAGCACAGCCTGCATCCTCGTCGCCAATGTAGAGTTCTGGGTTCCCCACAGATGACTCTGACATCAGGTGAAGTTCCAACAACTTCTTTAATTAAGTTCCAGTACATTGTGATAATCATATAAGGTCAAGTACATCTGGGTTCAGGGCAACACACACCTGCATCCTCCCAGGTAGGCTTACATCTCTCAACTGACCAACCTTGAATCATACATCAACATTCTCACAACCAAGATTATGTGTCACTCACTCAGCATTATGCTCCTTCTGCACAAGCAACAAAGAAACCTAATCACTACAACTGTGCTGTCAAGATGGACATTTCCTAAATCCATCTGGAGTACCCTTTTAAAGATGGATGGGGACTTGCAGTACCCCTTTGGTAAATGACTATGTTTCCACTTGGTATTTCCATATAGAAATGAAGTCAAGTCGTGTGATTCGTCATGAAGGGGAATTGAGAAGAATGCATTTTTCAAGTCTATGCCAGTAAAACATTTGGCTTTGGCTGGAATATTGCACAACATTGTGGCTGGATATTGGACCAATGGAAATTCTGCTTCAACAATATTGTTTGGGGGTGTAAATCCTCAATAAATATCCATGACCTACCCCATTGATTTTTTTCACTGGGTACACTGCTTTGTTTCATGGGGATTTATGGGGCATCAGTATTCCCTGCTACACAAGCACCAAGATTATTTCATAAATGCCCTGATCTGCTTCCTTTGAACTTGGGATATTGCTTTACTCTTGGTAAAAGTGCTCCTGGCTTTAACTTAATCTTGACTGCACCTGCTCCTTTAAGCAGCCCAACGTCATAGGGACAGGAATGAACCTATATCCACAATAGGACACCCCACAGACTGACTTGATGTGTTAAATTCTAACTGGCGCAGGTGTTTGTATCAGGTAGTGTTTTCCAGATTGGCTCCCTCATAATGAGCCCCAAAGAAGTGATCTGAGAGATATAGATGTCAATCAGAGCCTTTTAGCAGAATATATCTATCTACTCATCTATTCCCTTCAGTAGCCGCTCCCCCCTCTGCTTGTCAACATTGCTCATTCCACAGAAAGTGTTGACAATTATTTATGCACTAACTTTGCTTCTTCTATCTCTCTTTCTTCAAGTTTCTTTCTATTCTTCTCCTGTAAAAATTGACAGTGGTGAACTATGGTCAATTTAATCTTCGGCCATGGTTTTGCTTCCATCCCTACACATTTTTTCAATTATCTCTGTGCTGGTTCGGGTAGCCCTTGACATAATATGTGATAATAAAATTGACACATTTTTTTCCCCCAGTTCCCCTGTCTCAAGACGCCATCTCTCTTGAATATTTTGAATGTACACATCGGGGTATTCATCTTGCATTGATGTTTGATGTGTCTGGGTACTGTACTCGGAATGCCCTTCATACATCTGTCCTGCAGTTATTAAATTGTGCTCTGTCATGGGCTGTATTTTGTGCGATCAGTCCAGGTACACCGCCCTTTTCCATATGTCGTCAGCCCACTCACAAATAGTGGCGGCATGCAAGCTGTGTATGTCACCAATGGCTAGCATCATACATGTCATCAGTTTCTCTAGCTCATAAATTCACTTTCCTGCTCACGAAGGTCATTGTTGGTAGTTTACACCTCAAATTGTCCATATCCATTTGCAGCCATGGTGTTCATTGCGGTCGCACTCCCCCCTTCTCGAACAATGGGAATTGTGTTACTCCTACTTTGCACCCAGGACTAGTTGCAGCCTTTGATTTTTTAAAGGCTCCTGTCATGTTCACTTTCCTTCATCCTGGTAACATTCTCAACCAGGTTAAATGCAGTGTTATTTCTTCTGTATCCAAGTGCACTCCATATCAATCACTGAACTTCACTCTCTGGCTGTATGCTCCCCACCTCCCCCTCACCTCCACTTCCGTTCCTTTCCTCATCTGAACACATTGTTCCGCAATTGTCATCACTCCCTTTGTCCTCCCTGTCTACAAAGTCTAATCTCTTCAGAGGGTTTACCACATATATTCCCCTTAATGCGTTCTCCAATAGACTGGGTTCTCTCTGTGGCTATCCCACTATGATTTGTGTTACCTTTTTGGTAACCGTGCTATCTCTCCTGCTTCTGTATAAATTGTCGATCCCCCTTCATACTGCTGCTTCCTAATTTTTGTCTGAAAGATTATTATTTTTCATGATCTGCTCCATTTCCTTAAAGTGTCTTTCTAAACTCTTTTCTCTTTCTTGCTCCTGTTCTTTGTTTCTCTCTTTTCTTTGATGTTCGTGCTCCACTGTGATTTGTTCAACTTTCCTTAACCGTCTTTCTCTACCCTGCTCTTTCTGTCTTTCTCTTTCCTCCACTATTTTCCTCACTCATTTCTCCTCTGCTTCCCTTTGCCTCTCTCTTTCTTCCTTTTATCGTCTCGCCTTTTCCCTTTCTTCCCTCTCTTTCTCCTGTACAGTTCTCTTCTTATCTGTTACTGACGTCTTTGCTCCTTTCCTTTGTATGCACAATACTTTCTCTCCCTTTCTTTGACTTCCTTCATTATCTTTTGCTATTCTCTTTCTTCTTGTAACTTCCTTATTTGTCTTGCTTCTGCTATCTTTCTTTCCTGTCTCTTTTTAGCTTCCCCATCTCTGTCTTTCGGCTCATCGATATTCTTTCCATCCAATTTAAGTAGTATTTGTCCTCCCACCCACTCATTTGTTGTGATTGCTGTCCCTCCATTGTCATTTTGTTTATTTTGCTGACTTTGCATTGCCTCTTCAAATGCTGCATTCATCACACATGGACACTGCTTTTTGGTAGTTTAACAGAGCTGTGTTTAGAGCGTCTTCATTAATGTATGAGGGTGGCACATATGTGGGGTCAGTTTACACAGCTGCTGTTTTTCATTCTTTTAATGGATTCAATTTCAGTGCCTCAGCTGGTGGATCCATTCTCTGGAGTGGAAGAGAAGGCACTATGTCCTCCCCTTCATGCTGATTAGGCATCCACTCATGAGGGGCGGATCTTTCACCTTATCTGCAAAAATGTTCAACAGCTCTAGAATAGTTAATCTTTTCATGCTATTTTTCCCCCTAATATGCAGCATGTAAAAATGTGGTCATGTGTGCAGCACTGATTTCGAAAGGGTTCCCTCTTGGGGACATGGCAAAAACTTCTTATCTGCTGTCGCTCGAACCCACTACACATAATACTTTTCTATCTTATCCTTGCATCTCAACATGGATTTTCATAGGTGCATAAGGACGTATCTCCTCCCATACTGGCATATCACACTCTTGACTAGCAATACTTACCAGATTTAAACCCAAAAACTCTTTACGTCTAGTACCTTCTCATTCTCTTGTTTATACTTTTCTATCAACAACGTTTTGCTTCACTTCTGCCACTTTTCTATTTTTCCTTCCAAGCCTCCTATTTTTCACAATTACGCCTCTTACGTCACAACTAAAATACCTTGTGTCTTATAACATAAACCACTTGTAACAATGCCTCATCTTCCACGACCTATGACAATTTCAACACCTACCACTGGCCAGCAATCACTTACACATATGTATGTATATATGAAATTCAGTGAAAAAATGTTGTTAAAGGGACGTTATGGTTAGAAGTAAAACCGAAAACCCCCAGAAATTTGCCAGTTATGGTACGCTAAGCAACCATAACTCGCACCACCTCTGTGCACTGCTAAGACTAACTCCCAGGACATCAAAGATGACATCACACATGTCATTGATGATATCACATATCTGGCCCACTTCTTTTTGTTCACTGACATATCTAGGCCACATGATTTTGATCTCTGATAGAGATAATTTTACAAATGAAAAGGTGTTACATATCTACTCATTCCCCTTGTTGTATGTTGTTAATGCATTTTCATTATAATTTGGCCTCAGTTCATGGTACACATATATGGGGAAATAAGCAAGCCTCAAACACACACTTCATTTTTGTATTTGATGATAAAGTCTAATGTTATTGTCATTTTTTACTAAGTTGTTTCTTTCCTCCTTAATGAAATTTCCCTGTATCTGCCTCAGGTTTGTATGCATTGTAGGTCTTGATATGTATTGGTTGTACTAACACAAGTATGTAGTAAGTCTTCAATTATTAGCTATAAGCTATTTATTTCATGTTTATCATTACTGAAAACTCTGATAAGGTACCATTCATTATTTTACTTTCCAAAATTACCAAGTTAAAAATATTGTACTTCTATCTTGCATGCTGCAGCCATTGCCTATGTGTAGGTATGATTAGGTTCCTGTTTTAACAGCAACACTCCAATATTATGTTTTTTTTCAGATGAGTGCATTCTTTAATACATTAAGTAGTTCATGATAGATCTCCCGATCTCCCCTGACATCTTTTTACCAACATTAAAAACACAACCGCTTTTAGAGACTTTTAATCAAAATTCATTTCATATGTGATGTCATCTTTGATGTGCTGGCTGTTAGTCTTATCAGCGCATGGAGGTGGCACAAGTTACAGCTGCTTAGCAAACCATAACTGGCAAATTTCCGGGGGTTTTCATTTTTACTTGTAGCCATAACGTACCATTAACAACGTTTTTTCAGTGAATTTCATAGGTTTTTGTTAGGGCAACTTAACCATAATGTCCCTTTAACGAAATTCTTTCAATTCATTTCATGGGTTTATGTTAGTGCAAATTAACCATAATGTCCTTTTAACAAAGTTTTTCAGTGAATTTCATGGGTTTTTACCAGTGCACCCTAATTTGCTACAGCTTACTAATATCATACTTACCCCATATAGCAAACTTCACACCCTGTCTGCCTCATAATCACCAGCAACGCCCGCAGGGCAGAAGCCCATGGGGATCAAGGGTGCAGGGTTGCATCCTGCATTTCCTGTGTTTCTTTACCCAGGAGGGCCACCATATACTGCTCTGGGTGAGGCCACACCCCCTTCTGCCTCATAATCACTGACAACAACCACAGGGCTGAAGCCCGTGGGGATCAAGGGTGCAGGTGTTGCGCTCACGCAGGGTGTTCCATGAGAGCAGGGAGAGGGGCCTCCAGACCAGGTGTAGAGCCCATATCTTGGGCCCAAGTGTTGACCTTTACGTAAGGCTGCAATTTAGGAACCTTAACCGGAAGTGCTTCACAGGGTGAGAGGGAGGGTGGAAAATGTCTGGCTGGGGGCTGTGGTGACTGTTGGTTCGATTGCAGAATCTTTCTCCATCTCTGTATATCTTTTACACCCGCGTTCCCTAGAGCCCAGTTCTCGCTAATCATGCAAGCTTCCATAGAGCCCAAACACACCATCTTAACTAGGAGACGCAATTTGGGATCTTGCCCCCTCGACACGGCATTGAGTGTGATACCGACACTGCCTCTATAGAAAATGTTTGTAGCCCCATTAAACTTGCGGGAGAAGCTTACTCTTTAATAAAAAGAAATACATCTGTTGTTAGGGTCCAATCAAGATACTTTGTGGGGGGAGGGGAGGCGACAAATAACTCAGAGTTCACCATGGAGGAGAAAGAAATAACAGTCTAGGGGAACAGATCGGTGTATGCTCTGAAGAAAACCCAACAATCAGAAACCAAGAATAACCAATTACAGAGGAAGGTCTGTTGGTGACCTTAGGACCCTCCACATGCCTTGACAATGATATAGAGAAAGAAACCTGCAGTGGAAATGGATCTCTGTCAAACATTATAGCCAAACTCTCCCCACATGATAAACTCTCTCTCGCCTTCCCGCCCCCCAGTAGTATGACCATCTTACACCCCATGCCAGTGCTGACTAGCTATGGGTTGGTGCCATGACCAGCACCAGTGGTGGTAGTCGCCAGTCCAGTTTCCCTTACCAGCTGTTACTCCCTTTGGGCTCAGGGGGTTAGGCCTGCCATCCAGCATCATTCCTAAGGGAAACTGTTTGGTTGGTATGTCTTCATCTGAGCCTGGTCAATTCAAATGGACAACACCCCATCTACATTTCCTAAGAAGACCAGCCCCTGGTCCCACTGCCGCAAATGGATCTGGAGAATGATGTCGTGCCTGAAGACAAGCCCTCCTTCACTAGCAGTACCTGGAGTGAGAATATGATTAACATGTGTTCAGGGAACAGCTCTTTTCTCTGTCAACCCCCATTAAGAGGTTCCAATCACATCATTCAAAACCACCAACCTAATCCTGAGCTTTTTAATAAGGAGGACCCCTTCGCTCGGGGTTGTAGTTTTAAACAAGTGCTTTCTGAAGTTGTAGACATCAAAATGCTGTTACTGGTTTTGACAGAATCCCAACGGAGGAGAGGAGGGGTATCCACAGGGATCTTTAAACCTGGTCCACTGGATTTAAAGGGACTTTAGAAAATATCGCTGGAATGCCCAGATAAGATAGATACATGAGATACACTGCTCCCTGAATGAATGGCTGATTCTCGTTCATTTGGAAATCGGAGACAGCCTCAAGTCCCCATCCACTGTGAGACCGGTAAGCATATTTCTGTGGCACAGCCCCAAGTCAAGCAAGCAGCCCAGCAGATCATACTTAGGGAAGCCAATAAAATCTGCAAAGTTAACGTCATAACCACTGTAGGGGACAACCCAGGCAACATAGTGGGAATCCAAGGCCCCAATTTGGATGAAAATAGAGCCCTGGTGAAAGTACAATCAGCCATCAATCCCTGGGGAACCCAAGGAGGGCAACAATATTTATTTGAGGGGTACAGCAACTGTCTCCCAATTAGCAAGAACTAAGGGAAGCACTCTTAAATACATGACTGTACTGACTTCGTACTGTAAGGGGTTGTACTTTTGTGTCCAGAGCACCTATTGCGCGTTACCACAGATTGCGCAACGAGGGTGATAATTCCTGTGACTCTGTCAAACTGGAATTTTGGGATCCTAGAGTGGCCAATAGTGTTTTGGGCAAAGTTGGGAACCTTGGTAGGACTGCGAGCAGCAGGATTGTAATCAACTCTTATGCCTGTCTGAAACCTGTTGGGCAGTTTGGAAATCTCTCACATAATTCTGATTTATTGGGTTCAAATCTAACACTGTTGGGGCTAAATGGCAACTACTGTGGCTCTAAACCTAAGGGTTCCAGAATTGTTCTCATTTGTTTTCTCTTTTGCCATCTCTCAATAGTTCATGTGCTGTAAATGTTTGCAGTTTACTTCTCATGGTTGGGATAAAGGGGTTCAATGAGATGGGTGACAACTCAAACACCTACAATGTGCGAGTGGGTAGGGAACAGGGTGGAGCTAAGGGTAACAGTCCTTGAGGATCACTGATCCTCTTGAAGCAGGATTGCTGGGACACAGTGCACATACTCCTTCTTCCAAGATAACAAACACATACATTTGTAGGTTGGTGAAACAAGAACAAAGCATGAAGAGCAGACCAACACCTAAAAAGGTGAAAGCGCTCAATAGGCTCCCAGCAGCGCAAAGGATCACATTACACTTTCTATTTACAGTACAGAACGCACCTGATTTTACAAGGCTTTTTCCAGTAGGGGTTTTATAATTGGAAATCACTTTTGTAACTGAGGCCACACATCTTTTAGGGCTCAAACTGTCTGAAATGGCTGGCAAAGGGTGATATGTATATACCTCCTCACTGTGTTGCCACATCCTGCCCTGGATTTTGCTTTCTCAATGACCAGGTACGGGAAATTGCCCTACAATCTCTGCACCACTATTCTTCACTGGACAACTAGTTATAAATATGCTGCTGCACCAGCTCGCTGTAATTCTTCTTTTTTTATTTTGTTTGGCTGATTCAATACAAAATCTCTAACACATACATAATTCACAATGTAAAACAGAAATAAAATGATCACATTTCATTATTACGAACAGTCTTAAAACTCTTATAGTTCTTATATACTTTTCCATATTTTCTATTTAGTTCTCATAACACAGATTCATCTTTATCCAAATCTAATTCAGCCAGGAAGTTCATGGTCGCAAAACCCAATGATTTGGAATGTATATGAAAGATGCGATACCACATCGTCTCCACATCAACATTTTCATTTTGTTCAAAGTGGCTCCAAAAATATTTTATATGTAATTATTGCAGATTTAATCATTCCACCAATATATGTTTCAAGGTTTCCACTTCATTGAAAGGGAGTGCCATTTCCCTGTTACCTCGCGCATTTTCCAAATGTTTAATCTCAGTCTCAAAAGACCTAATCGGTGCTTTCTATCAAGTCATTGAGAAAGGTATGATTCCATTAAGCCATAACTTTTATGCGTGAACGGATTTTCCTTGAATACCTTATAATCGCTACAACCTTCCCTTGTTTGAATTCAATCAAATTCCCATAATTCTTTCTTAGCTAACTCTGGGTTTAAAAGAAGAGTCTTCTCTGATATACAAGCATCGCTCATAGTTTCCTGTGCTTTTAACCTCCATTTAAGCATGAACATTTCATTAGAGTCATTTACATAGTTAGGCACTATCGATATAATATTCATTTTATTATCAGCAAGTAGGCATTTACGATGCAGCATACATGATAATGTGCATACATGGAGATAAGTCCTAATTCATGTCTAATTAAATTTATTGGGACTGCAGTTGGTAATGTTAGGACTGATATTCCAAAAAATCATTCTAACTTATTCCAATATATGCCATTTTTGCAGCTTTGGTTTCTGATCCATAAGTTAATATTGGAATGGTTTTTTGTTTGTAGTAGGTTACAATAGTACAAACAGAACATTTTCCAAATCTGCTGTCAATGATTTGTGCTTGCGAAGTGGCTATACTTAGTTTAGCTTTTAAGTTTATTTTATGTGGCAGATCCCGCAGATGATTATTTTTATTAGTCCCTAGATATATATAAGATGGTACAGTTTGGAGTTTAACTTTATCCAGATGACATGTATTATTCCGACAGCACAGTATTCCACTTTCAAACGGCATAATCTGGGGGGTTTTTGTGTTTATTGCTATCATATTTCGTTTGGCATAGTTTTCCATGCTTTTAAGCATATTTCTTAGCCCGGATGTTGTCTTTGATAGCAACAATAAGTAATCAGCATAAAATAGCATTTTTTTTATTTTTTATTATTAAGATCAGTTGGTTTGGTCATGAAAAATGCATGACCTTTCAACAGTTTATAAAATTGTAAAACAAGTTTACATCACACTTATTTCCAATAATTAAAAATCAAAATAAATAAAACCATTTTCCAATATCTACAAAGAGAGAGAGATGAAAGTTGGATCAGATCGGGTTTTTTTGATTGCAAGATCCATTAATTCCTTTTCTCTTTTTTTCCTCCCCCCTCTTTTTTTACCGGTCACTGTGATATTCTATTCCTTTACTGGAAATAGAAATACCTGATAGAGGGGCTGATTCAAGGAATCTGTGCGCCGAAAAACAGGTATTTGTGCGCCATTCTGCCCGCAAATCCCCATTTGTTAAACAGGGATTTGCAGGCAGAATGGCACACAAATCCCCGTTTTTCGGCGCACAAATTCCATGAATCAGCCTCTTAAAGTTATTAACTTTTGGATTAACTTTCTCTTTCAGACCTAGATGATATAGCAAATTGAGTGTAGCATATCTAACAGCTTTTTTCTCAGTGTGAAATAATAGTAACCATAGGTTTTCGCTTGTCATGACACATTGATCCACAAACAAATGTTTGAGATGTAATATTATTTGTGCACTTGTCAAAGGACATTCTGTACATAGAGGTTTCCAGATAACCAGAGGTAATCTTCAACAGGCCTGATGTTATTTCACCCATAATACATCTACGGTACAATGAACAAAGTTTCCATTTTGCCATAGCATATAAAGATAGTAGTCCTAGTTTATGTCTTATGCTAGCTATTGGCTCGGACATGGGCAACCCCAAGACCTGCTTCCAAAAAGCTCCTTCTTTTAGTGCCCAAAAATTATACATCTGGCATTGCTTTGCTTCTGAACCATATGTTAATATTGTGTTAACTTTTTTTTTGTAATAGATTATTAAGGGAAGTATGGAATATCTGCAGAATTTGGTCTTGATGATCCTAGCTTGTGACACAGCTGTTCGTAGTTTCTGGGCAATCTGATGGTGGTATCTTTCATCGCTCCATTGGTTAGAGATGCAAACACCTAAATAGGTATAGGAGGATACCAATGATAGTTTTTCCTTTTGGAGGGGCCATGAGAGGACAGCCTTACGCTGATAAATTTACCTGAACTGCATCACTTTTGACTTAAGCATTTTACTTCCTGGCGATCAAGCTTAGGAGAGTCTGTTATGATATCTCTGAAACTTTCAACCATATCAAAAATAAAAAAGTTGAACAGGGTGGACGCGAGAATACACCCCTGCTTCAATCCTCCCGCTGTCGTTATCTTCTCTGAAAGAATGCCCTCGCTTCTCAATCTTATTTGAATTGAAGTATCTGAGTGAAGTTCCATAATCCATTTCAATAAGTTCCATGGACAATTTTGTTTTAGGAGTTTCTTAGGTAGTAGTTCTCTCGGTACTGCATCGAAGGCTGTTTTGAAGTCAATTAATCCTGCGTACTAGGCTTGTTTCTTTTTACGATGGCTTGCAATAATAGCGTTTAGGGCTAGCAGGTTTACACTGGTCCCAATACCGGCAATAAACCCAACCCTGTTTGGTACAGGTCTCTTAAGTTCCTTTCTGTTGGCCATACATTGAACTTTTTTAACTGAATGCATCCAGAAATCTTGCCAGGGCAATCAAGTAATGCTATTGGTCTAAAGGAAGAAGGATCAGATCTATTTCCTTTCTTATACAGGGGTAAAATCACTGATTGCTTCCAATTCGCTGGTATTTCCCGTTAACATGACATTTAGGAAGATCTTATTCAGAATCTTTGCCCACATGTCTGGATGTTTTTTCAGCATTATGTTATTTAGACCATCCGGCCCTGCTGCACATGATGTACTTAGTTTCCCAATAAAATATTTTATATCATCTTCATCGAAATCCAAGAAATGGCTCCCCTTAACACACGGAATTACTACCTGATCAATAGTAAACTGCAATTGATAGATGCCTTGATAGTATTCACACCATGTTTTTTCCGCTATGGAGTTTGATTGGATTGATTCTTGTGACTCTGTAGTTGCTTCATTCAACAGCCCCCAGATCTCTGCTGTGGATTTTGTCACCATTTTCTTCAACATTTGCTCGCTGTCCTTTTGGAAGCTTAGTGCTTTCCTACTTCTAATCCAGTTCTTATGTACTGACTTTAGATGTTTTATTTGTTTTGATCTTTGTGCGACTGGTAGATATTGTACTTTTCGAATTTCACATCTAAGCTTGCGTTTCCTGAGTTTTACTTCCGGATCAAAGGCATGCATATGTGTTTTCTCCTGACAGTTGGCATTTGATTTTAGGACCGCATATTTTTGCATCAGGGATACGTAATTGCTTGAAACTTGGACCTTAATTGCTTCATCCAGCTCTTAGAGAGTGTTGTTTGACCATCGTAACCGATTTTTTCCGTTGTTGATTAATACTTGATCTCTAAAAAAAATCTCTTTTCTTCTTGATGATTTCCCCTTTCCATGAAAATGTTAGGCATAGTTGACAGTGGTCACTCAAATTGTTCGGCCTTACATAAAGTGACTCAATCATGGGCAAGAACTTGCTATCTGTAGAGATATCATCCAATGTGGCTTCAGACTCCCCTCTATGCCATGTATAATGGGCTGGAACATACGTTTCTAATGCACCATTTAGCATTACAAATTGTCTCTCTTCCATTAGATTGATCCATCGTGATTCTTCAGGTTTTTGCTTCAATATCATTTCAAGCATTAGATGTAGATTTAAATCCCCCATGATCATCACCAAGTCAATCTTCCTCATGATTGCCAATCTATCTACTGTTCTTTATATTTGCAGGAAGAAGTCTTCTGTAGACAATTGGGCTCTAGCCCAGTAGATATTAGTTATCGCCATAGAGTAATCTGTTTTACCCAAAATAATCAATTAGATAAAAAGTGAAATTGACTCATATAATTGTGCATTGATATTTTTTGACTCCCTCACTGCTACCATCAAACCTTCTATGGGATGGCCTCTCGCTAACTTTGCCACAGTGTCAGAATATGATGAAGTTCCTTCCCCCTGAGACTCCTCACCTGGGTCTTCAGTGGGGTTTGATGGCCTCGGTCTCCTTCTTCTTTCCGTCTGGGGACTCTCTCTTTCGTCACTTGACTTGATAGTCCTTCTTCCCTTCTTGCGTTCGAAGAGATAGGGACGTTCTCCCCCCGAGGCCACCTTGCCCGCCTTTGGATCTGGCAGTCAGGTGAACCCAGGGGAGTCCGTTCCTCAAACAGGGAAAAAGCCTGATGGCAGAAAAAACCCTGTGTGTAAGTCGATGGGATTGGTCGATCCGATGGGAAGACTGGAGAGGCTGGTGTAGTCCCGTATCAGGTGAAACAGCAAGTTAAACGAAGGCCTGATCTTCCTGGATAAGGGTTCGCTCCAAGCGATGCTCTGTGAGAGAATGGGGTTCGGCAGCTCGCTGGAAGCAAGGAACTATTCCAAACAGGAGGCAAATGGAAAAGGATACAGGAGGCTAAAGAGGTAAGGATAGCCACAATAGGAATCTGGAGAAAACAAGAAGAGATGAAGATAACAAGCAGGTGAGAGTACCCGAGAAATCCAGGGAGAAAGAGAGCGAGAGAAAGAGAGAGCGAGAAAGAGAGAGAGAGAGAGAGCGCGAGAGAGAGAGAGAGAGCGAGAGAGAGAGAGAGAGAGAGAGAGAGAGAGCGAGAGAGAGAGCGAGCGAGAGAGAGAGATAGCGAGAGAGAATAGAAGGTGGGTGAAACACAGAAAAGAATGTGACTGACCCGAGAAACACAGCGGATGGTAAACAGAGCCCACTAGACCCCGAGGTAGAAATTAAGGGAACAGAAATCGGAAGGCGCACTCGAAAAGTGAACCTAAGTCGGGAACAAACAGCCGCGGAAAGGCAGACCGAAGGCAAGAGAAACTCGTGAAAGAGGCTGGACAGGAGAAAAAGGGGTCTGAACGAGAGGGGATAACCAGGGAAGGCACAGGCAAAATTCAAGGGAAAAACTCGTAAGTGAGGCACTGCAGCAAAGCGAAAGTCAATAGACCGACGAATGCGAGTTGCAACGCGAGTTGCAGGGGGCGTGGTCTCCTCTTATACCTGCCGGTCCAAGATGACTAGAGCGTCAAACGGACCGGTAGAGAGGCTCAATATCGCCTCCATCATGCCCAGAGTTTCCACGGCCGCGGTGTGACAGTATGCCCTCTCTTCATCGACTCTCCCCCGGGTTTTCCCGGATGTAGGCGATGGAACAGTCTTAGAAGTCGTGGGGCGTGGATATGACATCTGGGCTCGCAAGACCGTTCTGCTACAGAATATCCCTTCCAGTGGACCAGATATTGTATAGTTCCATGCTTGTAACGTGAATCAACCAGCCTCTCCACTTCATATTCTTCCGGTTCGGGATCTTGGTGTATAGAGGAGGGTATACGACGGCCCATGGGATCTGGATGATAAGCTTTCAGGAGGGAGGTATGAAAAACAGGGTGTATCCTTTTCAGACTGGAAGGCAGACGTAATCGAAAGGCCACTGGGTTTACTTGAGATAAAATGGGAAATGGGCCTATAAAGCGGGCTGAGAATTTACCAGGATGAACCCAACGTGGGAGATATTTGGTTGACAACCAGACCTTAGTCCCCACTTCCCATTTGGGGTTAGGAGATCTCTTCTTATCAGCATACTTCTTGTATCGAATCCTACTTGCCTCCAGCTTCTGAGCTGCTTCCTTCTGGATGGATCGAAGATCAAACAGGCGCTGGTCTACCGAAGGGACTGAAGTTGGAGGAACCCCAAAGAGAGGTATATGCCTCGGATGATAACCGTAGGTGAAGTAGAAGGGGCTGAAGCGGGTTGCCGAATGTTTGGTGTTGTTTTAAGTAAATTCTGCTAAAGTTAGAAAGGACTTCCACTTATCTTGTTCCTGATGACAAAAGCAACGGAGATATTGTTCGAGAGTGGAATTTAGGCGTTCTGTTTGTCCGTTGCTTTGGGGATGATAACCAGAGGATAAGGCTCTCTTTATACCCAAAGCACTACATAAGGCTGACCAGAATCGGGATGTAAATTGGGACCCCCTATCGGAAACTATGGTCCGAGGTAGACCATGCAATCTTACTATTTCTCTCAGGAACACTTCGGCGGTTTCGGATGCAGAAGGCAAGCCAGGCAAGGGAGAGAAGTGAGCCATCTTGCTCAATGTATCCACCGTAACCATGATTGCTGTGGATCCCATAGAGAGAGGGAGATCCACGATGAAATCAGTGGAAATGTGTTCCCAAGGTTGTGATGGTAGAGGTTCTTGTTGGAGCAACCCCATGGGCCGATGAGTAATGGGTTTATTAGCCGCACATACCGGACAAGCCATCACATATGTTCTGATGTCCTGGTCCATAGTCGGCCACCAGAAATATCTGGATATCAGATGTAGTGTTGCCCCATGGCCCTTATGTCCTGCCGAAGGAAGGTCATGGCACCAGAATAAGGCTTGCGTCTGGAGTTTCTCCGATGGTAAATACAGTGATCCTCGATGAAAGTATAGCTTCCCTCTTCTTTCCATGAGGGTCATATGGTCGGGAGAGACTTCAGAGAGACTGGTCGAGAGCTCTACTTGTTGTATGAAGGAGTTGACCATTCCTAGGATTCTCTTACCAGAGAGCATCTCACCCAGGCCCTGATCTTCTTTGGGCTCCAGACTGCGGGACAGAGCGTCCGCTAGGGCATTCTCCTTTCCTGGAAGGTAGGTTATCTCAAAGTCGAACTGGGAAAAAAAATACACCCATCGGGCGTGACGAGAATTGCGGCATTCCATCTGTTGCAAAACCTTAAGATTCCGGTGGTCAGTGCGAACCAGAAATGGATGGGCAGCCCCCTGAAGTAAATGCCTCCATTCAATGCATGCCTGACGAATCGCCAGTAATTCTCGTTCCAACACAGAGTAGTTCCTCTCACTAGGTGTAAGAGTTCTGGAATAATATGCTACCGGATGTTCTGCTCCGTCTTTGCCTGATTGTAGGAGAGCAGCTCCAATGGCACCTCCGGAAGCATCCGTCTCCACCACAAAAGGAAGAGACTGATTTGGTTGCACTAGGATAGGAGCGGTGGTGAATGTCCTCTTAAGTAATAGAAAGGCCTGATCCGCCTCCTTATCCCATTCGAACTTCTGACCTTTCTTAAGCAAACGGGTGATTGGTAGAACAATATCCGAGAAGCTAGGAATAAATCTTCTGTAAAAGTTAGATAGTCCCAGAAATCTCTGTATATCCTTGGGATTCCTTGGAGTAGGCCATTGAAGAACTGCCTTAACCTTCTCCGAATCCATCTGTACCCCTCTTTAGAAAGAATGAACCCTAAATAAGATAATGAGGAGGCTTCAAAAACACATTTCTCGGGTTTAACCAGTAGTTGATGTTCTCTCAACCTTTGAAGAACTTGCGTGACGTGCCTTCGATGTTCAGAGAGGGAGGAAGAGAAGATCAAAATATCGTCTAAATAGACCACCACCGAGATATATAGCATATCTGAGAAGATCTTATCTACAAAACGTTGGAACACGGCAGGAGCATTCACTAGTCCGAAGGGCATTACCCTATACTCAAAGTGTCCCAAGGGAGTTCTAAAAGCCGTTTTCCACTCATCTCCCTCCCTTATTCTCAACAAATGATAGGCTCCTCGAAGGTCTAGCTTTGTAAAGATTGAGGCTCCTTCCACTGCTTCAAGTACCTCCTTTATGAGGGGCATAGGGTACCTGTCCCTGATAGTCAGGCTGTTCAGCCCACGGTAGTCTATACATGGTCTTAATTCCGTAGTACCCTTCTTAGGAATGAAGAACATTGAGGCCCCTGCCGGAGAATGGGATTCTTGTATTAAACCGTTTTGCAGATTGGCATCCAAATACTCCTTCAATGCTCTTCTTTCCGGTAGTGACATAGGGTACATACAACCAAAAGGAACAGATGCCTCAGGCTTTAGATCGATACCGCAGTCCTCGGCTCGATGTGGGGGTAGAGTACGAGGTAGTCTGTCTTCGAAGATTTCAGCATACTCCTGATAACGCGGTGGAATCGTTTGGACCACTGTCGTGAAAGTCGAGAGTGCTATCCCCTTCCTCATCAAAGGAGGGGGTTGTGGTAGACATTCCTTCGAGCAGTACTGTGACAAAAAACAGACGGTATTCGCAGACCAATCAATCCTGGGATTATGTTTACGTAGGGGCGTGGCTAACCGCCATGTAGGAGAGACGTGTTCGGCGCAGCTCCGCTCGATACGATTATGGATCCGCCGCCAACTATCGCTTAACTTGACTGCAGTCACCTGAAAACCGAACACAGGTCATGTGAAAGTGTGTTCCGCCTGCTGTCGAAGTTTGGGAACCTCACGTCCCTCTGTTTGCCCGCACCATCGAAAAGAAGCAGAACGCCATGCGGAGGCAGGAAATGGCGGCCATGATGATCCCCGGCCCAGCGCTGTAGCGGAGCCCTGTGACCGACCCAAGAGGTGCCCACCAGGGATCAGCCTTAGTGGAACTCGAACTGAAGCGGCAGCGATGGCCTAAGCTGAGATTCACGCTCCTGCGTCCCGAAGAAGAGCGGTAAGGAGTCGGAGGGGGGGGGCACCTGGAGCGGCCTTAACTGCACCCCCGCCGGGCCCGGAGCGAAGAGCCTTATAGCAGGATTGTGCATGACCGCCCTGCCGAGTGGCCCACTGACATTGCCCGGCGGGTGGACGACGCACAACCCCCCTCACGAAGCATCTCCCGCACGGCGCCAGTGGACATAGACTGTATAGTGCCTGCCGAGGCCTGGCGGATCTCGGTGATAGGACATGACCACTAAGGGCGCCCGAAGCAAACACCGCCAAACCACCATGGAGTCCTTCGCGGCCGCTGGAGCGACCGGACCCGGGGAGGCTCCAGCCCCTGGGGAGGCGTCGGGCACCGAGAGGCCCGAGCCGGCCAACTCCCAACTGCTAGAGGCCATCAAGACACTCCAGAAAACCATGGAGGACAAAATAGATGCGGTCGCCATCGACCTGAACTTATTGAGGCAGGATGTGCGCTCTATCACCGGCAGAACGGACGCTCTTGAGATCCAAGTCCGAGACAACACCGACGCCAAAACTCAGCTCTTAAAGGATGTGGACATTTTGGCGCAAAGAGTGAAGAATCTGGAAGACAGGGCTGAGGAGGCCGAAGGAAGGGCCCGCAGGAACAACATCAGAATTATCGGCCTGCCCGAGAGCATCGAGGGCAGCGACCCCACTAATTACATCGAGAACCTGCTAATACAGGAAATTGGGGCTGGGAAACTGTTCAGGGCTTCACCATAGAAAGAGCCCATCGCTCCCTAGCCAGGAGGCCGCCACCGGGGAGCCCACCCAGACCCATAATAGCCAAAGTCCTCAACTACAGGGACAGGGAATCCATTTTGGCCTTTACCAGGATGGGCGGTTCCATACAGAGGGACGCCGCGAAGATCGCAATATACCCCGACTACACCTTGCAGGTTCAAAGGAGCAGGGCCCAGTTCCACCACACCAAGGCAAGACTCAAAGAAGCAGGCCTGCGCTACCTACTCCTCTACCCGGCCAGACTCAAGGTCCTGCACAACAATAAGGCACACTTATTTGATACTCCCGCAGAGGCCTGTGAATGGATGGACAGAGAACAGATCCCAGACATTGAACGGAGGCAGCGCAGGCCCTAGCCGCCTGTAACAAAGGGACTTCTCCTCACCACCTACTGGCTGCAGTAGCCGATCGCACATCAATATGCCAGTAAGAGTGGCGACACTGATGGTACCGGAGCCGCGCCGGTCGTGGCGCACCTCCTGATAACACCCTCGGAGGCAGCCCCTCTCCTATCCCCAGGATAATTTGGGTGAGCTCACCCGCCCGTAGGGCACCGGAAGACCCTGGTCTGATGGGGCAGAAACGGGGATGTCAGAGCAAGGGCAACCTCGCTAGACGTGTTGTGTTTGAAGTTGTGTTTGTAGTTAAGTTAGACGTTGTTGTTCATGGGGGTCTGAACCCCAAGTTGGGATCACAGTTTGAATCGGACATAAACCGGACCGGGACCAAGCGCAGCAGAATCGCCACCAGGATGACCAAGTTCGCCGAACACCTCAACCTCAGGCTTCCCACAGCCACACGACCACACCCAGACTATGGCTGAGAGGATCAGAGTCATGTCCTGGAACGTCAGGGGACTAAACAGCTATATCAAACAGCGCCGCATTCACGCCTACATGAAGCGCCACAGAGTCGGAATCGCTCTCCTTCAGGAGACCCACTTATGTGGCCCCAAGCTTGCAGCGCCGGCTAAGGTCTGGCGAGGTACCCTAGTGGGTTCCTCCTACTCCACCTACTCCAGAGGAGTCTTGATATGGATTGCCCCCTCTGTCCCAGTCAAGCTGATCCACACCAAAACGGACAACGAAGGTAGGATGGCCCTAATTCAGGGCACCATAGAGGGGCGCGACGTTCGCCTGATTTGCACCTATGCCCCGAATCATGATGCCACTGTTTTCTTTCGTTCGTTGTACGCCCGGCTGTCCCCGAGTAACGAATGCATAACGATATGGGGAGGCGACAACAACTGTACCTTAAACCCTCGCATAGATAGATCGGATGGTAAGCATGGTGACCCCTCCCCACCCGCCAAGATACTGAACGCCCTCACGCAGCAATATGCCCTGAAAGACCTGTGGAGAGCGCAAAACCCCAAAATCAGAGGCTACTCCTTTTACTCCCCCCCACATAAGGTCCACACCAGGATAGACTGCCTGTTCATTAGCGAAGAGCACGTGGCCAGATTTGAGGACACGCAGTATCTAGCCAGGGTACTTTCAGACCACTCCCCACTGATGACCTCGTGGGTGACCACAGCTCCCAGGCCTCCCATCCCGACGTGGAAATTGAGAAGCGAAGCGCTATTAGACAAAGTCTTCAATGAACAAATCAGGGAGGGTTCCACACACTACTGGCAAACCAACATTGATAGCGTCAGATACTTAGGCACAGCATGGGAAGCCTACAAGGTGGTAACTAGAGGGGAAATGATAGCCGCGGCCGGAGGGGCCCTGAAATCCGTCACGTCCCTGCTAGCGCACGCTGAGACCGAACTCCAAGACCTCGAAGGTACCCTATCCCCTGATCCCGCCCACCTGCAGAAAATGATTGAACTTAAACAAACATGCTTAACACACTGGGAGACGCTGGGGAGGCTAAGCTATACCAAATTCACGGAAAGGAATCACGCCCTGGGCGACAAACCCGGGAAACTTCTTGCATGGCTTTATAAACGAGAAACCCCCAGACACCCCATTTGCTCCATCCGTAATACAGACGGCTTGACCCTCCACACGCAAGTGGGTATCAACGCAGTGTTTAAGCAATATTACCAAACCCTTTACTCCGATCCAGCCCCGCCCCCAGACCACGCGATCGAAGACGCCCTGGACGCCATCAGGCTCCCTCGCCTGGAGGACCACTTGGCAGATCCCCTCGGAGGCCCCGTCACCCCAGATGAGGTCACAGCCACCATTAGGTCACTGCCCTCTGGTAAAACGCCGGGACCGGACGGTCTCCCGGGCGAATTTTATAAGACCTATGAGGACATACTGGCCCCCCTACTGTCCAAAGTATATAACGAGGCGTATGAAATAGGCCACCTCCCTGACTCCATGACTGAAGCCACCATCATCCCCTTACTTAAGCCCGACAAGGAAAGCTCTGACTGCGGCTCATACCGCCCCTTATCCATGCTGAATGTAGACAACAAGATCCTCACCGCACTACTGGCCAGAAGGCTGTGTGCAGCCGTCCCGTACCTTATACACCAAGATCAGACAGGCTACGTGCAGGGCCGCTCCATGTCTGAGAACCTGCGAAGGCTGCATCATGTGATACACAGCACAAACGGCATGCCCGGTAAATATGCAGTTGTGCCCCTTGACGCCTCTAAGGCCTTTGATTCGGTCCGATGGACATGGCTCTACGCCACCCTTGCCAAGATGGGGATCGGAACGGCTTTCTTGAATTGGGTCAAACTCATTTACACTAATCCCACAGCCAGAGTGCGAACCAACAATACCTTTTCGGAAAAATGGAGCCTGGCCAGGGGCACTCGGCAAGGGTGCCCCCTATCCCCTTTGCTCTACATCTTGGCGATTGAACCAGTGGCGGCATACCTTAGGCAGGAGTATGGAGACGGGGGGATAGTGGTAAATGGAGTGAACCACCTTGTCTCCATGTATGCGGACGACATGCTCCTCTACCTAAGGGATCCCGAACACCTTCTCCCCTACATTCTCGAAACCCTAGATGGGTTCCACAGATGCACCGGGATCCAGATTAACCACGGCAAGTCTTGCCTATTCCCCCTGGCTGCACTTAGTGGAACCAAGAAAGAACACCTCCCCCCTCTGGCCCTTAAATGGGAACCCACCACGTTCAAATATTTGGGCGTCGCGATCCACCGGGACCCCGAAGCCGAACATGCACTAAACACGGGCAGGGCTAAGGAGGGACTGGCTAAATCAATTGACCTATGGTGTAAATTGCCCCTTTCGATGGCTGGCAGGGCGGGACTCCTTAAAATGGTTGCACTCCCGCGTCTTCTACATTTCTTCACTAACGTCCCCTACAACATCCCCCAACGTTTCTTCAAAGACCTGAGCAAACTATGTAGGAAACTCCTATGGCGGGAGGGGAGGCACAGAGTTGCCCTAGACATAACTCAAAGACCGTACGAGAGGGGAGGCCTGAAAACCCCTAACTTTGAGCTCTACTACATAGCTGCCCAGCTTAAGCACGTTATCCAGTGGATGGCCGATGATGCCACGACGGACACACGCCTATTGCAGCCCCCAGACGCACCCTGGTTGCTTAGGGACCTCCTCTGGATCAGACCAATACCCAAAACGCTGGATGCACACCTCATCCGCCTAGGCACTCAGATCTGGAGTCGGGCCTGCAAATCGGTCAGGCTGACCGACCCTTACTCCCCACAAATCCCTATAGCCGCCATCATGTCCACTAGACCGGAGGACCGGAAGGCGATCCGGAACATGTGGGAACCCTCCGGTGTTGCCACCCTGGGCGATCTGATAGACGACCAGGGCACTCACACATTTCCCGAACTGCACGAGTTGACTGGGGTCCCACTGGGTCAGTTCCTTTTGCACGGGGCGGTGCTGGATAAGCTTAGGAAGCGATGGCCGGAAGCAGAATCCCAATGCGCCGGACACGAGACCATTGAGAACTTGGTGGGCGTTGCAGAGGGGGGACACGAAACATCTAGGCTTTATGAGATCCTAATTGACAACACCACACATAACGAACTCACATGCAAGGGTAAATGGGAAGCCGAGCTAAACACGCAATTCGGAGACACGGAATAACACACTACCATAAAAAAGTCTCCAGGAATGCCCGATTCCAGCTTATCCAATTTTACATCATCCACAGGGCCTACCTTACCCCAGCTGTCATCTCGAGATTCAATGGCGCCTGCGTAGTGCCGTGCCCCAAGTGCCAAGAACCCGTGGCTTCACTGACCCACATGTTTTGGGCCTGCCCGGATATACAAACCTTCTGGTCGCAAATTCAGACCAGGATAGCGGAGGAGGACTTAACGCTAGACGTGCAATCCCCTAAGGCATGTCTATTGGGCTCATATCCGCGAGGAAAAAAAAACAAACCCCTCAATAGGCTCAAGGATTTGATGTACATCCTCGCAAAAAGGCGCATCGCAATGGCCTGGAAGTGCCCCAGGGCCCCTAGACTTGTGACATGGTGGGAAGACCTCCGTAGGTGGTCTATGGCCGAAACTGGGGCCTGGGAGCTGGCGCAGCGACAGCAGAAAATAGGTGACTCGGAAGACCTCTTGCAATGGATAGCCCTCACGACAGCCCTGTTCAGTCCTAAAGAGGTCAGCACCTCAGGCGAGGACCTGGACAGCCCCGGCTCACCCTAACACCAATGGCAGACCACGCAACCCCGGTCCGGGTTCGCATGGGGGAGGAGTGAATGGGAAGTCATTGTGGATATATAACTGATTGCTATGTTGATGATGCTGGTTGTATAGTTTTTCTTTGAAAAATCAATAAATATATTTAAAAAAAAAAAAAATGTTTACGTAGCCAGGGTATGCCTAGGATGATTGGGAAATGAGCTGCTCTTATAACATCAAAGACGATCTGTTCTTGGTGCTGAGACAAGGACATGTTAGCCGGAACTGTCTCCTTAATGATGGGACCAGAGGAAAGGGGAGCTCCATCTACCCCTTCTACAGGCAAAGGGCAGGCCTTCCGACGCAGGGGTATGCCTTGTTCTTGAGCCCACTGGATATCAATAAAGTTCCCGGCCGCACCACAATCCAGCATGGCTAAGACTTCTACAGATGGAGAGGAATCAAAGGTAAGGCGCACAGAAAACACCAAAAGGCTGTTATTATCCGCAGAAGGATCCTGGTGGGTGGAATTGCAGGGATTCTTCGATTCTGCCCGGTTCCTTTCCCTGCTCAGGACCGGGGAGGCGCGTTTCCCGGGCGTCTCGGGGGTACCTCTGGACAATTCCGGAGCAAATGTTTTGGAGATCCGCAGTACATGCAAAGACCCAGGTCTCTGCGTCTCTTGCGTTCCTCGGGGGTCAAAGGGCCTCGGGTTGTCCCTATCTGCATAGGCTCTTCCTGTTGGGGTCGGTTAGAAGAACTAGCAGTGGGAATCCCTCCTGAGGGATGTGGTCTGAATCTCCTTCTTTCTAACCTCCGTTCCTGCAGTCTGTACTCTAATTGCAGGGATAACGTAACCAATTCTTGAAAGGAGGTAGGACGCGCCATCCTGGCTAGCTCATCCTTGAGCTCATCATGTAAGCCTCGACGAAAAAGGGTCTGCTGGGCCGAATCTGGCCATCCTGAGTCTGTGGCCAATTTGGTAAAAGTAGAGGCATAAGTCTGTACATCTTGATTGCCTTGACGGAGATCTAGAAGGGCTTCATAGGAAGAATACTGGACCTCTGGTCTCTCAAATCTGGAACGCAGCAGTTGAGTGAACTGAGAGTAATCCGCTATGGCAGGATCTGCGAGTGCTATCAGTGGGGTTGCCCAAGCCAATGCGTTGCCAGCAAGGTTGGAAACAAGAAACCCTACCTTGGCTCTATCCAGTTCATATGCCCTTGGTCGAAACGTGAAATAAATCATACAAGCGTTCAGGAATTCCTTTAGGAGTTTCGGATTGCCATCATACTTCCCAAAAGAAAAAGTCAGGGGAGGTAGATCGCCTCGGGTTTCTTCTCGTGCCGCTACTTGTTGGCGTAGGTTAGCGTTCTCGGTTCGGAGATTCTGAACCTTGGCTTGAAGGCCCTGAATAGCAGTCACCATCTCCTGGTATTGTTCCAAGGAGGCCATGCCGGTTGTGTGGCGTTGCAATCTGTCAGAATATGATGAAGTTCCTTCCCCCTGAGACTCCTCACCTGGGTCTTCAGTGGGGTTTGATGGCCTCGGTCTCCTTCTTCTTTCCGTCTGGGGACTCTCTCTTTCGTCACTTGACTTGATAGTCCTTCTTCCCTTCTTGCGTTCGAAGAGATAGGGACGTTCTCCCCCCGAGGCCACCTTGCCCGCCTATGGATCGGGCAGTCAGGTGAACCCAGGGGAGTCCGTTCCTCAAACAGGGAAAAAGCCTGATGGCAGAAAAAACCCTGTGTGTAAGTCGATGGGATTGGTCGATCCGATGGGAAGACTGGAGAGGCTGGTGTAGTCCCGTATCAGGTGAAACAGCAAGTTAAACGAAGGCCTGATCTTCCTGGATAAGGGTTCGCTCCAAGCGATGCTCTGTGAGAGAATGGGGTTCGGCAGCTCGCTGGAAGCAAGGAACTATTCCAAACAGGAGGCAAATGGAAAAGGATACAGGAGGCTAAAGAGGTAAGGATAGCCACAATAGGAATCTGGAGAAAACAAGAAGAGATGAAGATAACAAGCAGGTGAGAGTACCCGAGAAATCCAGGGAGAAAGAGAGCGAGAGAAAGAGAGAGCGAGAAAGAGAGAGAGAGAGAGAGCGCTAGAGAGAGCGAGAGAGAGAGCGAGCGAGAGAGAGAGATAGCGAGAGAGAATAGAAGGCGGGTGAAACACAGAAAAGAATGTGACTGACCCGAGAAACACAGCGGATGGTAAACAGAGCCCACTAGACCCCGAGGTAGAAATTAAGGGAACAGAAATCGGAAGGCGCACTCGAAAAGTGAGCCTAAGTAGGGAACAAACAGCCGCGGAAAGGCAGACCGAAGGCAAGAGAAACTCGTGAAAGAGGCTGGACAGGAGAAAAAGGGGTCTGAACGAGAGGGGATAACCAGGGAAGGCACAGGCAAAATTCAAGGGAAAAACTCGTAAGTGAGGCACTGCAGCAAAGTGAAAGTCAATAGACCGACAAATGCGAGTTACAACGCGAGTTGCAGGGGGCGTGGTCTCCTCTTATACCTGCCGGTCCAAGACGACTAGAGCGTCAAACGGACCGGTAGAGAGGCTCAATATCGCCTCCATCTTGCCCAGAGTTTCCACGGCCGCGGTGTGACACACAGATGGAAACAGAATCTGATATCTGTCCTAGGTTGGTATGCTAGTCAGCCATGTTTCTTGTAACACCACAATATTAAAATCATTCAGATTACTTGCTGTTCAATTAATAAAGTGCTGGAATCCTCTCGTATTCCAGGATACTAGAGAGATGGACTCCATTATCGGTCATTGTTATGACTGGTTGTAGTTTTCCATTAATACATATTCTGAGATTGTAATTAGTATTGTGGGATGCTTGAACTTTCCACTCCATAAATTTGCAGGCTTTTCGTTTGCATTTTCTCATTTTGGCTCCATTTTCATTGATTCGATTCTTGACTAAGGGTGAACCCCATCTCATTAAGTATCAATCTTTCTCCCCATATTTTGTTCGCTATTACAGTACAACATATGGATAACCGTACCCTCGATAGATCATTATCGTCAACAAATTCAATTACATTTATATCGGATGAGATTATATTTCTTAATTGTGGCACATTCTCTACATATGTTCATTATACTCCAGTGATTAAGATCAAATTTAGCAAAAGGATGCACTCGGCATTCAACAATTAAGTTATGATAATTCATCATTGGTTGTTGTGATTTCCAACCGTCGGCTTTTTCATACTTTCTATTCCACCTGGCCTTGGGCGAAATTCATTAGATGCATCGGGTTGTCACATAATTAGTTGCTTTTGTGGAGGGTTTTGCTGTTTTTCTGACCAGTTTGGACCTTTCAGTATCAGTTGGTACGTATCTGTTCTTGCATCACTTTGATTTGTTGGTTGAAGAATCTGAGTGTTCTGCTGATTAAGTAAGCATTGTGCCACTGTTTTTTTAAATTTCTTCCCTTATTTGATCAATCGAGAGTCTTTGCCTTTGTAATGCCCCTTTTGAAATTTCTTCATGTACTTTCTCCACTTCGTGTTTATCCGCAATCGCCGGTTTTGGTGCCTCTCCCTTTGATACAACTTCTAAGCATTGCATTTCAGCCAAGGATACTATTTCATTGAGGGGTTCATATGTCACAATCTTAAGAGGCATAGCTTGCTTCAGTTGCTGGTCCCTCCTCATCAGTTGTTCTTGAATCACTTCCTTGTTTGATAAATCTAATTGTTTTTGTGATTTGTTCATGATTTTCAAGAATCTCCTTGTTTTTACTTTCTGTGAGTTCTTTTTTTTGTATCGTTTCCATCTTTTTCCTCATTTCTGCGGCTTTATTTCCAGACAGTTTTGCATTCTTGCCTAATTTAGAATTTTTAGAGTTGAATATTCGAAACGTTTGGGTGTTCACAACTTCCACAGACTTTTCCATATTTAACTGATTTTCATTTGATTCCACTTCATTATACAATGTCTTGTCATTCACAGCAGTTCATGTTGTTTTAACTCTAGATTTATTGCAATTTGAGTTTGATACACCAGAACTTTCATCTGCTTTTAGAATGTGTTTGATGCCAGGTTTCACTGTTGGTGAAACCATGCTTTCCTTTACTTTGTCCATTTCATCTCTCGCATTACTATCTACATCTTGATCGTAAGAGTCCTCTGTTTGTGATCCTACTTATATTTGGTTAGAGTGTCTGAATATTTCATACATGTCAAATGTATCATCCACATTATTACTTGCATGGTTATTCTCCTTTCGCTTTGCTATTTGTGATAGCATAATAGTTTGATGATTTAGTTTTTGATCCATGCCTTCATACAATCTGGTTAGGGTTATTAGTGCCAGATTCATCGCCGCCAGCGAGATGTTGACTGTTGTAAGCCCCACCACATTTTCTTCTATTACAGAACCCCGCATAGCTGGATTTCCACAATTACTTTCCTCATTCACTTGCTTTGGTACAGGTGTGGTCTTCAATTTGTAATGTTGACCTGCATTCCTTGATTTCAATTGCTGATGCAGAACACTCTAACTGCAAGTTCGAAATTTTTCCAACAGGACTTTGGATTGGAGAGACTTCATACAGCTGCATTAAATCGGCAGTATTCAAGTGTACAAAAACAATCCCATCCTCAATGCCGGAGGTATTGCTAATGTCCATAAAGTCCAAAGCTGCTTTGTCGACCTGGCCTGTAATATGCAGTTCATTGTAGGCTGCTCTTAACCTTTTCTGCTTTTCCACCGTGCATCTTGTAGGCTGCGTTATACTCTGATTCAGAGACATTATTTGTTCTTCTGGATCCGCCAGGTCACACCGATTGCCTTCAATTGCCATTGTCATATCTGAAACTCCTCTCACCGGTAAGGCTCCTTTTGCCATTATAAGCAATGTTTTTTTTTTTTTAGTAAAGCTACCATTTCACTGTTGATTCTAGCATCTAATTGCTTTTGTTTGTTATTGCTCCCGGCACCACCAATTGTTGAATACTCATAACAGTTATAGTATGATCTTATGTCTATTCCCATAGACTGGGAGTGCGGGCGTTCTTTAAGAAAAGTCTTTCTTTCGGCCATTATACCAAGCACTTTTTTGTGGGGCTGAGATTCGCCATTACTCTGAGGTATCATCTTGCTGGATACATTGGCTGGCATTCCTGATTTCAGGCTATATTGCGAAAAAGACATTTTAACTAACAGATTCACAAGTTCACAATGAGCAATAACACAATATAAAACTAATAAACAGCACTCTGTTATTTAGTCAAACTTCTTGCTTTGCAGAGCAATGTGTAAGAGTAAGTCTGAGGTGATTGCCGTCCTGGGAACACCCGATAGCTTGAGGAGCAGCCTTAATCTGTCTCTCCCCCCCAGTGACTAGCAAATTGGCTCAAGTAAAAAAAGAAGTTCCCTCCACTCTGGAAGTATAAGAAGCAATGCGTGACCCAGTACACCCGAGAAGTGCTCACCGTATTTATTGAAATGGCTAATCAAATGCCGGGATCAAAAAGAACACCTCTGCAGTCTCCCAGCAGCTGAGTTTGTAACGGATTGCATTAGCACTTACCCCCTGCCTTCGTGCCAATGTTGCTTCGTGTTACAGTCTTTATCTCTAATTCTGCTGAGCAGACAGTCTCAGCCCTTCAGCACTTCCGTAGATAGAAACTGTACCTGGTAGTAGCAAACAGTCGGCTATATTCCAGCCTCCCAGCCCAAACAGCCACAAACAGTATTTCCACAAAGCCCTTCACTCCTGCAGGGCTTAACCTGTAATTCTTCTCCACTTGCTCCAATGTGATTTTCCTTTTAGGTGTGCCACTGTGATGTTGTCTCACTTTGATTTTGCTTTAGGTGTGCCACTGTGATGTTGCCTCACTGTGATTTTGCCTTTAGGTGTGCCACTGTGATGTTGCCTCACTGTGATTTTGCCTTTAGGTGTGCCACTGTGGTCTTGCCTCGTGCTTATTTTGCTTTTAGGTGTGCCACTGTGATGTTGCCTCACTGTGATATTGCCTTTAGGTGTGCCTTTAAGTGTGCCACTGTGATGTTGCCTCACTGTGATGCTGCCTTTAGGTGTACCACTGTAATGTTGCCTCGCTGTGATTTTGCTCTTAGATGTCCCATGTGATTTGTCCTCATTGTGTTCTTTCCAGGCTGTTATGTCGCATGCAGATGTCCCATGTGATTTGTCCTCATTGTGTTTTTTTTCCAGGCTGTGATTTTTCATGGAGATGTCCCACTATCATTCTGCCCTGCTATGCTTTTGCTCCTAGTTTTCCCATTGCATCAGTCCCATGTTGAGCTTTTGATGCTAGCTGGCCCCTCTATGATTTTGCTCCACTGTGATTTTTCTTCTATATGTCCTAGTGTAATTTTGTTCCTAGGTATCCTACCATGATTTGGTTGCTAGGTTTCTCACTGTAAATATGTTGCAGGTAACTCACTCCTAGGTGTCCCACAGCAAATTTGCTTTTTGGTGACCGACTCTACATTTTTCATACTGCCTCAGTGTGATTTTACCCACTGTGATTTTGCACCTGTTTTTCCATGCTAGGATTTGCTCCTTGACGCCCCACCGTTATTTCTTCCTGGGTGTCTCACTGTTATTTGCTCCTGCGTGTTCTGATTGTGATTTTCTCCTGACGCAATTACACTCCACTGTTGACTTGACTGACTGCTGCCAGTTACTTTATGTCGTCCCCATCTTTTGCACTGTAATTTAGAACCAGATGCTGCATTGCACACTGCCCGATGTGAGGGATTCTAGCCCACTGCAGGTGCCTCAGGTCTCAAAATACCCCCACACAACGTGAACCACCATTCACAGGACAAAGGCACAGTAAATCTGCATGAATGCTCCAAATGACCATTGCGGTCTCCAATGACAGTGCTCTGCTCATAATGCTCACATTCTAAATTGAAACCACAATATGGTTACCATTTAATCTACTTACACATGACAACTGAACACACTTTCAGGCAGACATCAAATATCAGAGGTTTACACCATTCAAATTGCAGTCCATACCAATACATTCTGTTCCTTCTGGGAACATATCTGCGTAGAGGGTACTCTGAAGCGGCACACAACAGAGCAGCAAAGCCATCCTGCATTTTTCATCTCTCCCCAACGAAACTCAGGCGTATTCCCTTCCTGTAGATCCACCAGAGTGTGACCGTGAAAATGTCAGCTAAAAGTGGTGTAATACTCAATAAAATACCATCCACTCTAGCCAAGTGACATCATGCCAAAGGAGTCCAAAAGAGAGACACATGGAGGAAAATCAGTAAGCGCAGTGAGGGGCAAAATCTGGGTGGCTCTCTAAGGTCACACAAGAGACACCAACCAGGAAAGACATAGAACCTTGTCTTAAACATTTGTTCACTGGGTGTGGCATGAACATATGACTCTCCCACCCTCTGTGCGGGTGAGAGAGTGCCCTATTGCCCATTATATCATTGTTCCCCTTCGGATTCAGCATCTTCACCTGCTGAATAAACCCCCTGATCTTCATCAACAGGAGGCGCCGAGTGACTGCCTGTCATGCCATAAACATGAAGGTTCGGATTGACACCGTCCATGTGATTAAGTTAATTTATGATCTTCAGATATGTCCATTTACGTTCGCAGGTTCGATCCTAACAGGACTAAGCATGTCATCCTTCTGAGGCTGATAAATAAGGCACATAGTTGAACACCCGTTAATCAAGAGCCAAGCAGGGGCAATGCAGTGTGTGGTTATTGCTACATAGGTCAATGCTGTCTCAATGCATTCAGCCTGTGGTCTTGTGCCTCCATTTAGTAGCAGGCCACCTGATGTGATGTCACACAGCTTGCTTGATGAAGTTGGAACAGCATACATCTGGTTACGTTTATCACCTACATGTGATTGTGAGCATAGAGGCAGCTATAGGAAAGTAATATCAGCTATAGCAAAGTCATATCAGCTGTAGGAAAGTGTGAAACCCAAAGGGTACCTCCCGACACTCTTCCTCACCTGTATCTTCAAAAGAGCTGTCTGGATTTTCAGAGTCCTTCTTCTTGCATGGTCTTTTGTGTTACTTAGGCTTCCTCTCCTTCTTCTGACAGATATAGGGACAAGCTCCCTCGGAGGCCAACTTGATCGGAAATAGAATCCAATCCAGGGGATCTCCAAGGAGTAAGCCCCCAAAAGATCAGGGAAAAAGCCTCCTGGCAGAAAGAACCCTGATTGTTGTGATACTGTTGTTTGCCCAATAATGCTGTACTCAAGATGGTAAATGAGAATGGATGAATGTTCATGATGATACAGCAAGGTGGTAAGGTGCAAACAGGCTACTAATGTTTCAAACCCCAACAGTCATTAGACCACAGTATACCCCCCACCATCCCCCATGAAAACCCATACTATTATGAGCACTAACACACTGTTCAAATAATTATTTCAAAGCATAGGATAGTATGCTGAGAGGCCTAGGAACCTCAGAGGGATAGCATAATTAGGATAACTGATGCCCTTAAAGGAGTCGTCTGCACCATCCCGGAAGAACCTCCTCACTGTTACAACATAAGACGGGGAGGGAGGATAGCTCAGGGGCAATGTGCTCACCTTGGAAGCAAGACAATACGGAGCACCACAGGTTTGATCCCTGGGTCCGTGCTATCATGGATATCCTTTGTGGCCAACCTGCACAAACAGCATGCAAGGGCTATAAAGCCAACACTGCAATATCAACATAAGACTGTTTTCACACATGTAGGGTAAGGATGATCGCAGACCAAAGCTAGAATAGAGTTGGGTCACCAAGAATTGCCCCTAGCGGTATCTAGTCAATTCATCTAAACACATTCCATCTAATGCATGTTTTTGGGGAGTAAAGGGTTAACTTTTGTTCAGGTGCATTTTAAAGGGTAAAAAACGGGGGTTTGAGGGGACCGCTCCAAAAAAAGAACAAAAAAAATGCATCAGATGGACATTTTTTAGATGGAAAGATTTCAATGGAATTTCATTAGTTGCAATATTTTTTGATGAAATGACCATAAACCTTGCCTAGCCCATTTTGTACTAAAAATTGAAAGCCAGATCAAAGCATTGAAAGATAAAGAACGGCACAAAGAAAATAAGAAATGTAGGGGGGAAACAGGCCAGAGAGGACATATAAAAAGGTGTGAGCATAAGGATCTCACTAAGGCAGCATGTGCCCGTATAATGGGAGGGATGGTGCATGTGTCGGGGACACACAATTCAGGAAAATCCATGCCACACAATCCAGGCCAGCAGTTGGTTTAGATGGACTCCTCTAGATCGCCACTGCTACCCGTCACCACTGCAGTCCTGCAGGGTACCATCCTCTCCATTGATCTTCAATGTATACATCCACATCCACCAATACGCCGATGACACACAGCCATACCTCAAGATCGACTCCATCAAGGAAATCCATAGGTTCAAAACCTGTCCAGTGTGTACTTGAATCTCAACCCCTCCAAGATCATACATTAACCACGTTTAAATACATCTTTTTAACTTAAATGTTTGCCCTTTCATTGCACATTTGTATACATGATTGGCTCTGTTAGGTCACTCCTTTAATGTCACAAGCCACTACTCTTTTAAAGCTTCATTAGATACTTGGGATTTGAGGCTGTGCAATACCCTTTTAGACATGCCCCCAAATATTGCATCATGATGCATTAGATCCCCCCTCGATTTCTTATCCATTTTCTAAGATGGAAGTTATCTTTTTCCCCTCACCTTAAGAATGCTTGCCCCCTCCTCTTATCCATCATTTTCCCCTTCAGTACACATCCTTTCTTCTTATGCCCCAATCTTTGCATTATATTTGATTTGCGGCTCTCTTTTTCCTCTAACATCTCTACTCTTGCTCTGCCACTTTGAAATTTAGAGAATCTGCAAAACGTGTGCTTTGCTTACTTTCTCTCCTATGACACTCTTGTTCTTATGCTGTTGTTTTGTCATCCTGAGTATTGCTGTTCACTCGTTCTTGGCCTTTGGGCCTATGCTCGGCATTGCTCGCTCCCTGGTTCACTCTTTGTTTATCTCTTCTATTCACCCGGTTTTCTTGCACCTTCACTCACTCTAGCGGCTCTCCATTGGCTCCTTTCCTGGCCGCCTTCATTTTCATTACCATTGTATTGTCTTTCAATGCGTTTATGGCACTGCGCCTTCCAGACCCTCTTCTCTTGCTGCTGCTTATTCCTCAGTCCATCTCTGACCGGAACTATCGACGAAATCTCCAAGAAATAAACATTCAACCCATCATTCAAAAGAGCCACAGCTAAATGGTTTACCCCACTACTCAACACCATGAAAAGAAAGAACAGGAAACTTGAACTAGAATGGATGAAAAATAACCACCAAGCAAAGAAATTACAACTCCAATGACAAATCCGCTCATACAAAAAGGAAACCCATAAGGCAAAAAAATATATACTACAACAACAGAATCACCAAAGCCGCCAACATCCAAAAAGAGCTATTTAATATAATTTAAAAAATGAGAAACCCACCTGGCTGCATAAACACACAAATACCTTCCACGAAACCATGCAATGGCCTCACAGACCACTTCAAAAACGTAATCTACACCATACAACAGATCATACAAAGCAGACCAAGCAACTACAACATGCAACCGAACCAGCCACCCAAGGATCGACATATCAAACTCCAAAGATTTCCCCAAATATCAGTGGAGTCAGTCGTCAAGCTGGTAAGCAATCGTAACAAATCAGGCTCCCACATGGATCAGTGCCCTCCACAGGTACACAAGTCTATCTTTACACAAGGAACGCCAATGGAATACAACAGAAATCTCTTCAACCAATCACTTACAACAGGGAAAGTACCACAATCATTCAAATCAGCATAAATCAAACCACTGCTCAAGGACACAGCAGGAAATGTGGAGGACCTTGCCAACTACAGACCCATCTCCAACATCCCCTACCATAGCAAAAATACACGAAACATGAGTCTATAGAATAACACAGGAATTCATAGAAGAACACCAACTGCTGCACCAAGCACAAGTAGGTTTCAGACTAATGAGTGGAACAGAAACAACGGTGCTTTCAATCTGGGACGATCTTAAGACTAATGCAGACGCTGACAAAAACACAGTGCTAATACTCCTGGATCTTTCTGAAACATTCAACACAGTCAACCATGATCCTCATCAGGAGATTGGAAGAAATCAGAATCACCTACCTACCCCTACTATGGATTACATCCTTCTTAACAAACAAAACAGAAACCGTATGGATCAAGCCTTGCAAATCCACCACAAAAGAATCCACCTGTGGAGTAACAAGAATCCTCCTTCTCGCCACTGTTGTTCAACATATACCCGATGCCTGTAATCAAGGTCATTAAAAAACACTGCCTCAATTGCTATAACTATGCTGATGACAGACAGTTTGTCTACAAAATAAAAGACACACAGGAAGGAAACACAACACTAGAAGGATGCCTACAAGAACTCTACAGCTGGATGACCACTAACAGCCTCAAACTCAACCCGCACAAAACAGAAATAATGATCATATCCAAAAACGGGGAAAACAATCACTATATCCCATGGCCAATGGAAATAGGAACAGCACTGATTCTGACAGCGATAGTAAAAAACCTGGGAGCCTTAATGGACAACAAACTAACATTGGAGGCAGAAGTAAACGCTATAATCAAGAAATGTTTCTACCTATAACACGCAGTAAAAAGATCATCCTAATCATGTCCAGAGTAGACTACGCCAATAGCCTATAACTAGGAATGCCAGAATGACTATAAAAAACTCCAGTGCATCCAAAAGCGCTTCGACAAGACCACTGCTCAAACTACCTCAAAGAGGACACGTTACTCCAGCACTGAAACTGCTACACTGGCTACCAATAAAACAGCAAAATAAAGTTTACAAAGATGTGCATAACACACAAGGCAATCCACGGCCAAGCAGCAGAGTTCCTAAAGGAGAAAATAACCGTCTACCATCCGACAAGACTGCTAAAATACATACGACTGCTAAGAGACATACGACTAGAACCAAAACCTTACAAGAGAAAATTTGGGGGCTCTTCGTTCTCTCACCTGGCAGCAATATCCTGGAATCACCTACCCAAAAAGATATGCAACACAAAGGATCATCTGAAATTCAGAAAAGTGCTGAAAACTTGCCTTTTTGCTCCGGAAATGGGATGAAACGACTGTGAAAGATTTGAACCCTTCGCAAACAAAATACCCAGGGAGGAAACCATAACCCTAAATCAATTACTCACCTAACCATAAGGTGGAGGGACCCCCCTGTCTACCCACCCCACATAACGATAACCCACAGAAAAACCTAGCTAGGTTAAATCCCTGCACAGGTCGGGCAGGGAGGGAATGGAGTCATCTATCCTAAACATCTCCAGGATGAGGGAGCACAAAGATGCAAGGGTATAGAAGAAAAAGAGAGAAAGAGATGAGGAAAAAAAAGAACCCATCTAGCACAACTCTCAAACTTCCTCATACAACTGTCATACAGAAAACCAGACAACCACCTCCCTGCACAGCAAACCACATGCACTTCATCACATTGCAACAACAGACTAACAACACATAACAAAGCACAACAGCACATGGGATTTCGCACAGACCCGTAAACCACGCTTAAACTCAGCGAACAGTGCAAACCGAACTGAAGCTGCCAACATGACATCACAATGTCTCTCTTTCCTATTCTCAACTAAACCCTACTAACCCCCCCCCCATCCCCCAGCCAATCCCCTTTTTTCACATTCTCCTATTCAAATCCGCCATAGCGCCTGGGGACCACTTCGGTGGTGATGGTGCGCGGTACAAATACCTTTAACATTAACAACCTCATCTCTGACCTGTTAGCTATTCCACATCCGGATTGTACTCAGACCACTTCCTGGCTCATAAACGTTGTGCCTTCCGTTTGCGCTCAACCTCCTCCATCACCTTTACTGTTCCTCTCTCAAACCTCACCTTCTAGCTAAGCCCTCCGCCTCTCCATTGTTTAGAATGTTGGAGCATCATGCTTCGTGGCCTTTGCTTTTGTATTTTTATTCGGTTTTTTAAAAGTTTTTGGAATTGGCCTGCTAGACTTTCAAATAAATAAATGCGTGTAGGCCCCTTGCATGCATCCGTGGTGCGCTGCTGGTTGGTCAGCAGGAAGTGCATTCAGGGACGGGTGCTGGCAGCTCTCTGCTGTGCTTGCCGTTGCCACAAGGAATGTTGCCTCCCGAAGGCTCCCGGCCCGCAGGCTGGCAGCAGCAGGAGCAGAGCCGCGCAGGTGCGTCTGGCCCCTCGGCGGCTCCACAGGGCCTGGTGCCATCGCTGGTTCTCGCCTGGCCTCTGGTTCGCCCTCCATTTCTACTCCCACTGGGATGAAGAGAAACCTTCGTCCACCGGGTCAAGGGGTGCATTGTCACTTCACCGAAGCGCTGAATTAAGGAATTAATTCGACCTCACAAAGTAATGGTTCTATTTTGTCTGCCCTTACTTTGCTTTTAAAGCAAGTAACGAGGAGAGGGGCTGAACCCCCTCCTTGTGCCCGCCGAGGCTCTATAGTGCCAGGGGAAGGGATTAAAGCGGGGATTAACATTTTAAAGTCCGGCCGGTCCTTCTGAGTCACAGATCCTTGGGCAGTAATCGTATTACTGTCCTCGGGATTATTGGTTTAACCAGATACAAAACTGAATTTAAAATCAAATTAGCGAAAGTTGCGTTTTTTGTGGGCCTCGGCATGTATAAAAGATTTTTCCGCCCTTGGAGCAAACGGGGTTTCTTCCTGAAAAGCAAAGCTGCGACGGGGCGACGCAGCGCCTTTCTTCTCCCCCCGCTTCCTGATAATTTATCCCGCATTAAAAGTTCTTTAAGTAAGAATGCGAGAAGAATCAAGCACCTGCTATGCAAATGACGGCGAAGGCGGCCCCGTTCGGGCGGGCCCCTCGTGCGGAGGCGCAGAGCGGGCGCAGGGCCTTCTGCGCCGGCAGCCCCGGGACGGCCCTTCATATGCAAAGGGCCTCAGGCCTGACAGGGTCCGCGAGCGCCGGCGGCGGCAGATCACCGCCTCCACTGCAGAGCCAACAATGGCCCGTTCCATCCAGGCTCGGACTGGCCCATAGGGCATTGCCCGACCCAACAAGGCAGCATGCTAGTGTGAACCAGTGTTTCGGGTCCAAGTGGGCCATTCTGTGGGTCACGTTGATGAGTTCCTTCACTCTGCGGGTAGTAGTTTTGACCATTGTTGCTAAATAAATATTCTTTAATTTGCACAACGAGTCTAAAAACCTCCCCCTTGTGTACTATTCAAACAGTCTGACACAGAAAGGAATGAATTGCCATTTGGAAAATGTGTGGGTCACTTTTTCATTGGTACTGAAGCCATTGTGTGCCCCAGTCCGACCCTGGTTCTATCTGTTGCCCTAACCTATATATATATATGTATAATTTTCAGCGAAAATATATATATATATGGCTTTTCGCTGAAAATTATACTTTTCATACAAAGTGCACGACATGTCTTAGTTATTAATATTATTATGTTCACTGATATAGTAAATAATTCGTATTATTATCATCTGAGTGCTTCGTGACAACAGCCCAGCCCCAATTCCAACCTACTGTACTCCGTAGGGGTGCTCGGGGCCAGATGTAAAATACTTCCCCAATAACGCCCCTCAAGGACACCAAGCCAGTCTTGATCCCTCATAGGCAACGCCTCCAGCTCAGATAAAATGGCGGCACAAAAGCTCTGTTTCTGTAGCTGTAACATTCCAGCAAGTGAATAAATAGCCCGCAGACTGAGAGGAGAATGTTTTAGTCATCTGTGTGAGTAAAAGCGCCTTACACTTTTTCGCTGCAATGATGTGGTTATGGCCCCCGCTGGCACACATATCCAACCCCAGGTACTGGTAATTCTCCACGTGCTCTCTATTTCCAAGGGCTGAAGCATATTTCGTGATATCATTATTAGAGAATTACGTTATTTCTATAGTAGTTGCTATTAAGGTATTGTTTATAGAAACACGTTACTGTTGTTATTGTAGTTATTAGTACAATTATTATTAGTATTAGTATTATTAACAATAATAATAATAATAATATTATTATTAGAGTTTCCAGATTTTCTTCGGTCGTCTGCATAGTGTCAGGATACCCCATAGGCAGTGCGATTCCGTGCTTAGTGGGTTTGTTGAGCTTTTCTGGCGCCCCTCTAGAGGAAGTCTGCGCCTGATGCCGCGTGTTTGGCTGTGCGCGGACGCGTCGATAAATTGCCCTCTAAGCTGTCCCTCTGTCGTGCACGAGCTCCCTGCCCTGCCCTGGCGCAGTGTTACCCACGGACATGGCAACGCTTTGGAACACCCCCAGAGTTTTCGTTTCGGAGCGAGGGGCTGTTGTATTTGCCCACTGACCTGCACCGGATGAGGAATAATTGATGAAGGAGACAGACTTAACATTTTTGACAAATAGCGGCATTTTGGAGCAAACTAAGAGAGGCCCCCCCCCCTACACAGTGGGGTTGGCAGGTGGGGTTCATTCCCGGCGAGACTCGGCAGCTGAACGTTTCAAGGGGTGGGTGGACGGGACACTGCTTATGGCCATGCTGCCATAGGCTTTTTTTCTTCTACCCCTGGATAACACGGATTAGTTTTGTTGCAGCGTTTGGAATGGACGCCCTTTCTCACGTGGCTCTACATTGAATCGCAGTCGCATCTCGTGCCCTCCTAATCCTATCAGGGGGTCTCCTTGGAGAGTCCTCTCGGGCGAGCAGCGCGGGCCACTTTCACCCCAGCACGGGACGCGCGAGGGCTGCTGCAAAGAAGGGATACCGTCTATTCACCGCTACCCCTTCAGCCCCCCGCCCACTGAACCCTACGCATCTTGTTAAAATGTTATTTTTATTACTTTATGGGGGTAATAAGGTTAATACGGCTGACCACCTAACACAGGCGCATTCTCCCCACAAGAGGACCATCGTTGCAAGGAACTCGCACACGTCATGATTTAGAGGACACTCCTTTCATCCCCTGATCCCGGCCACCTAATACACAGCAGGGACAACAAAAATGAACATTTTTAGAAATTGCTAATAAAACCAAATATATGACACGTCAATCTCCATTTCAGTCAATTCTACTGCGCTGGCCACATCGCAGCGACCCGACTACGTCATGAAACCGGAAGGCCACACACGTTCACTGGGTCGTGGATACTCACGTTCTTGTGCGCAAACTATATGTTGACTTATTTATTGGCAACAGATTTGGAATCCCATATATAAAGCGGGGTGATGTTCGCATGAAGCGGAGACTGCACGGGCGTCCCCTTCGCTCTTCCGCCCACACGATAAGCCAGGGCCCGCAATAATTGATGGACGCTGTAATTCGTCAGTGTATCTGTGGACGGTCTGGGAACAGACGAAGGCAGGAGCGCGCCAGAACGTTCTGGTAAGGCGAGGATGCGACGGGGGCAGCGCCCCCTGCTCACGCTGTGAGTGTTTGAATAAGAAGAAAGCCCCGGGACTGTAACACGCGAGGTGAAAGAAGAAGACAAAAGATTGGGAGAAAAAGGTTTAGATAGAAGACAAGGCGAGTGGAGCTAAAAGGAGAAAAAAGGGGGCATTAACAATGGGACAATGCACTTACTAATCGCTTTGATATATTACACAAGCACAGAAAACCCAAACACTGTGTAATTATTTATAAATGACTTCTCCATTCCCTGCGTATAATGCAAGGGGAAGAATAAAACCGCGGGCTACCCTCCAAACTATTTCTAAATAGACGTGTTTCAAAGGGATGGAAGGGCACTTGAAATGAAATAATTAATGGTAGATTTTATGGTTGTCGCATTAACACATTGTAATTACATCCAACACTAAATGGCTGAATATGCCAGGGCCTTACATTGTGAGATACACAACTATGCGCAAGTCACACGAACAGAAGATTATTATTTTGTTAAAGTTCGACAACACCCATGGCTAGATGGTCATGCGATTAAGAAACATACAAGGAACTGACGTAGCCTTTTTGCACCCAAAAAAGTCTAAAAGTCTATATGTTTCATTCTGAAAGTTGAAAAACCTTTCGCATGCATCGAATTGTCAATATGAACTAAAAACCAAACGCGAACGCCGCCATTTTGAACGTGCTCCGACTTGCTGTAAAACGCTGTTCCATGTAATACCGTCCTTTCCATAGGTGCCATATTACATGTATGTACATCCCCATATTCAAGTTAATAGCGAGTTCTGGGATTTGTCTGCTTCAGTGGGGGAGCCCCATTGAATAGCTAAGGCGAGCGGGCTAAAGACAGTGCGAGGCTTTTCACAATAGGGGTGCAAAGCCTGCCGAAAACCTGTGGTTTTATTGCCGTCTAATCATTTTTCATTGAGCTATATACATGTCAGGGCCTTCCCCGCCCGGTAACTGCTCAACAATAACCGCGGGGACCTTTGCGCCATGAGTCGCCTGGGGCAGTTGAACTGTAAACTGACTCCAAGACGTAATCAGTGGGGGGTCCCGTCCCCCGGGAGAACACCTTCTGTCCATTCTCAACTTCTCCAAGCGTCGATTTTGCTTACCCACCCCGCCTGCACGCTGCTCCACCGCTCTCAACATTTGTGACAAAGGTGCACTTCACACCAGTGCTTCCATTTCCGCTCTATAAGGGCACGATTCTTACAAGGAATGTGTCTAATGCGTCACACCGCACGGGAAGGCTCAGCATGTAAGTCCCTTATGGAATTGTCTTGAGTTCGACGCAAATCGATTGAACGCGTTCGATGTAAAACACCAACCTTCGAATTTTCAGGTTACTGTTAAGTGACTTTGCGCGAACCCTTTTATTGCCACACCGAGGGTATTTGTTTAATGAGAACACGGCAGGCACTCTCGCAAAGCGTTGAGATCCAGCACGCAGTCTGTGGAAGAATAATTTTGGACAATATTGCAAGTACATTTTATCCTCCGCTAAGTAGTTAGACTGTGGCGAAGTGGCAATTTTGAAACCTGAAACAGGTCGCACAATGTGACAATCTGGCAAGGTATTTTCTTCCCGAGATAAGATGCACGTGAAGGTGATCACGTTACAGATATCACCTGTTCCTGTCACAGGATGGCGTGGAGGTGAACTCTTAGTTCTGCTTGAGAATTAAGACTTGTTGGTCTCTGTAGGAGGCACGGATGGAATTTGATAACGGTATGTTGACATGTGCTTACTGCACAGCTGCCGCCAATTTGAATTTGCACCCCGTTCGACTTGCGTTGAAGCATGTATGGCCAAAGACTCACAGTAGGAGTATGGGTGGAAAAGTATTGTTCATATGTTTCTGTTGTATAATAATCCAGCCTTCTGCAGTTTAACTTTGGCTTCAATGACAGGAACGTGTAACAACTTATGTACATAGATTTACAAGACCCATTTAGCTTAACTGCCTCATATTGTCCAAGTATCTGAGGCTTCTTAGCAGTCACTGTGTGCCTGGGAAGTCTCTAGCTCCACATGCAGGAGTAGCACCGGGAGCTGCTACTGCTCTGCAGCTCTGGAGCCCTCAGAATCCGCTGCCGATTCCTGTGGCTTCCGCGATTCCCGCACCAAGTCTCGTGAGAACGAGTTCTAGCGAGTATCCTACATACCTCCCTTTGATGACACAAACAAGTCTTATTCCAGGATATAATCAATATACTTCACCGGTCTTCTGCGCTCTCTCCTCAGCTGATCCTCCTTCTCGTGCTCACCAACGGGCATGTGGATTGCTTCGTATTTCACCTCTGGTAGCTCGTTCTCAATCTCACTTTCTCTGTGCGGTGCCTTCCGTGCCTCCGACTCCTGTTCCCCTGCTGCCTCCTGGTATTGGTGTTCTCGAATGCTTGACTCCTCTCGTACTCTCTCGGTTGTCTGATGCCTCTCAAACATTGCCACACGTTCCATATTCCATATGCAGCCGTCTTGGTTGCAGACATGGTTGGACCCTCTGTGTACTTCTTTGACTGGCCTACTGAACTTTGATCCCATCACTTGATCTTAGAGCAGTAGATGAATTTTGATCCAGTCGCCCTCTCTAACTTCTTGTCATGAACTTCAGACCACGCCCCTTTTGGACCTCCTGGTCCTTGTCTCAACGGGGCTTACATTCTGTACTACTTCCAAAATGGCCGTCTAGAGCTGAAGCCCTTGCTCACTCCATGCGCTGAACGCGGCGTGATCTATTTATAGACCACGCCTTCCGTGGCTCTGCGCGTCTCAATGCTATTGCAGAGTAGCCTCAGACGTGTGTTCGTAGCTCGCGGTATTGTTTCCTTTGTCCCAGTGCTATTACCCACTCCTGACCCTTCCCCCTTCCTGATTCCGAGCATTACTAGTTTTTCCAAGACGCCCGGATTCCTGGACTCCGCGTTCCCGGAACTAAACGCAACCTGGAACCAGACGAGACTCAAGCAGCACTGTTCAAGACCAGGAGCGTTCGCAAGAAGGCAGCGATCAAAGACACCGGCAAACACCGGACCCAGGTGAGAAGGGGGGGAACTCCTTGACAGTTTGAGACGCCACCCGATCGAACCTAAAAACGAGATGGAAGCCGCCGTGCAGGACCTAATGCGACGCATGCAAGAATTATCAACCGAGGTCCAAAATCTTAAGGCGGAAAACGCTGCGCTCAAACAATTGGTCTTATCCTGGGATTCTGCTACAAAGGAGGGTGCCCTGTTGGGCGGTATTGTTGACAAGTATGATGGTTCGGCAAAAACACTTCGCAGATTCCTGGATTCATGCCTGGTCCACTTTACCTTTAAGCCCTATTATTTCTCGACTCCTAGGGCTAAGGTGGGTTTCATCATATCCCACCTTTCCGGCAATGCCTTAACTTGGGCAACACCCCTTGTTAACTCTGGCGATGCCCTCCTGGACGACTATGATGGGTTTATAAAGGCCCTTAAAGGCATGTTTGACCGTCCAGAGCAGGTCTATACTGCCCAAGAACGCTTGCTGGACTTTCAACAGGGCTCCCAAGATATTCTCACTTATGTGACCAGATTTAAACAATTGGCTAAGGAAGCAGACTGGTCCTCTGAGGCTAGTTTTACCCTGTTCAGGAGAGGCCTGAACGATGAGATCAAGGATGAACTGGCCAGGGTGTCCCGGCCAAATTCATTCCAAGCACTAATAGACCTGGCCTTGCAAATAGATTTTCGCATCCAGGAAAGGAAAGCTGAAAAGAAGAAATCCAAGGGAAACCCACCCAAGATGTTCTCCACACAGACCCGAAGACTGCGCAATTGAAACAGAGCCCTCGGCAGTGATCCCTTTCGGTAGGATGTTTATCCTTTCCGAACCTGAGAAAAAGGCCCTCAAAGAATATCTGGATACAAACCTTGAAAACGGAACCATAAGACCTTCAAAGTCACCAGCAGGCGCATCATTGTTCTTTGTTCCTAAGAAAGACACCCAGGAACCTAGACCTTGCCTCGATTATTGTGGCCTAAATCAATGCACTCTTAAGGACCGATACCCACTACCCTTGATATCGGATATCCTGGAGGCAGTGAGAGGTGCAGTAATATTCACCAAATTGGATCTCAGGGGTGCCTACCATTTGATCCGTATCCGGGAAGGGGACGAGTGGAAGACCACCTTTAGAACACCATTTGGCCACTACGAGTACCTGGTCATGCCCTTTGGACTAGCCAATGCTCCAGCAGTAGTCCAACATTTTATGGATAGGGTGTTCTCTGACATGTTGTTTCTCTTCGTCATTGTCTATCTGGATGACATATTGATTTTTTCCAAGGACTCTCTGATGCATGAAGCACATGTTAAGGCAGTGCTACAAAGACTCCGGGAACATCACCTCTTAGCCAAGCCTGAAAAATGTTTGTTTCACGTTACCTCTGTGCACTATCTGGGATACATCCTTAGTCCAGAGGGGATTGGCATTGACCCTTCAAAAGTAAAGGCCATTCTCGCCTGGCCTACTCCCACGTCCGTGAAACAAATCCAATCCTTTCTAGGACTAGCCAATTTCTACCGAAAGTTCATAGCCAGCTTTTCCGAGATTGTACAACCTATAGTGGCTCTGCTAAAGAGGGATACCCCATTTGTCTGGTCAACATTACAAGAAGCTGCATTCCAGCGTTTGAAGACCGAGTTTACACATGCTCCCATTTTGGCTCAACCCGATACAAGTCGACCCTTTTAAGTGGAAACGGATGCCTCTAAATACGCTATAGGAGCAGTGTTGAAGCAGAAAATGGAGGACGATTTGGAACACACCGTTGCTTATCTTTCAAGAACCTTAACTCCGAGTGAAACACACTATTCCGTCCTGGAAAAGGAACTGTTAGCCATTCGCCAAGCCTTCACTGAATGGCGACACCTACTTCTGGGAGCCAGACATCCTGTCCAAGTCCGTACTGATCATCGAAACCTTCAGATTCTACAGTCACTGGAGTGCAGGAACAGTCGTCAGGCACGTTGGGCCTACTGTTTTGCCCAGTATCAGTTCCACATTACTCATGTCCCTGGATCACAGACCCTGATCGCTGATGCCTTGTCTCGCCGTCCTGACTACGTGACCACTGAAGATAACGCATTTCCTAAAATGTTTTCTCCCATGATCTTCGTAGCCCAAGCAGTTGATCTCCTGGAAGAAGTCCGATCGCAAACCCAATCCTCGGAATTATGGAAGGACATTTCAACAAGAAACCACTGGAAATTAAGAGCCAAAGAAGGCTACTTATTCATGGACAATGCACTTCTCATTCCTACACGGAAGTTACAGCAGAAAATAATAAACCTTTGTCATGACACACTCCATTCCGGGCACCGAGGTATCACCAACACCCTCCGTCTTATACAGAGACAGTTCTGGTGGCCTAAAATGAAGTCTGACGTACAGCAATATATCCAGGCTTGTATGACCTGTGCCCAAAATAAACATGATAACAAAAGACCGGCGGGTCTTCTTCTGCAGCCCAGTCTACCCTCTAAACCATGGGAAATCATCGCTACAGACTTCATAGTGGAGTTACCACCTTCCCGAGGATATACTACCATCATGGTCACCATAGATTTATTTACCCATATGGCCCATTTTATGCCACTGATGAAACTACCCTTCTCATCAGAACTAGCTGGAATATTTCTGGAACACATATTCCGACTACATGGGCTTCCTTCCAAGATCATATCTGACCGGGGTCCTCAATACATTTCACAATTCTGGAAACATCTCTGTCGAGTTCTAGGAATCCAACGTGCCCTCTCTTCAGGATATCACCCCAAACCAACAGAGCCACAGAACGTGCAAACCAGACCCTGGAACAATATCTCCGATGTTTCGCCACCAAGGTCCAGGATGGCTGGTCTCTCCTGATACCCGTTGCGGAATTCGCTTACAATAACTCCGAACACTCAGTGCTACAGACCAGCCCCTTTTATTGTAGTCAGGGGTTCCATCCATCGGTTTTACCCTCGGTTCTTCCTTACCCTACACCAGTACCTACTGTTGACTCCTGGATCGAAACTCTTATCAACATTCACCGGGAGGCTAAAGAACACTTGGAGAAAGCCAGATTACAGACCAAGAGGTATGCAGATTCCAAGAGAAGACCAGGTCCTTCCTATACGGTCGGTGACCGAGTGTCATTGTCATCAAAACTACTTACCCGACACTTGTGACCAAACAAGCTGGCTCCCCGCTACTATGGTCCATTTCCCATCAAGGAGATTATCTATCCTGTCTCTTATCGAATCAAGCTACCTGACTCCTGGAAAAGAATTAATCCAGTTTTATTGAAGCCCTACATCCAATCCTCTCGAAAATCCAATAGACCTCCTCCTCTACTGGTTGACAACCAACTGGAATATGAGGTGTCCCGGATTTGTGACTCCAGGTATAAGCGGGGCCATCTTCAATACCTAGTGGAGTGGAAAGGATATCCTCATAGTGAAAGGACCTGGGAACCTGTTTCAAATATCAAGGCTCCTCGGTTGCTCAGATATTTCACCTAATACACCTGGGCAAACCTGGAGGAAAAGGCCTTCGGAGGAGGCATGCTGTCATGAACTTCAGATCACGCCCCTTTTGGACCTCCTGGTCCTTGTCTCAATGGGGCTTACATTCCATACTACTTCCAACATGGCCGTCTAGAGCTGAAGCCCTTGCTCGCTCCATGCGCTGAACGTGGTGTGATCTATTTATAGACCACGCCTTCCAGGGCTCCGCGCGTCTCAATGCTATTGCAGAGTAGCCTCAGACGTGTGTTCGTAGCTCGCAGTATTGTTTCCTTTGTCCCAGTGCTATTACCCACTCCTGACCCTTCCCCCTTCCTGATTCCTAGCATTACTAGTTTTTCCAAGACTCTCGGATTCCTGACTCCGCGTTCCCGAAACTAAACGCAACCTGGAACCAGACGAGACTCGAGCAGCACTGTTCAAGACCAGGAGCGTTCGCAAGAAGGTAGCGATTGAAGACACCGGCAAACACCGGACCCAGGTGAGAAGGGGGGAACTCCTTGACACTTCTTGACTTTGGGTCGCTCTCTGCTGATTGCTCCATCTCTTCATTTGTGCCTTGAAGTTCTTTATCCTACATACCAGATCTTCCATGTTCACCTCTTCATCTTCCCTTACACTGGTCAACCATGGAGGTACAAGCATGGATGCCGCTCTCCATCCCCTCAGCATGCAGAAAGGTGACACTTGGGTGACACCATTGGGGGTCAAGCAGTGGGCTGCTACAGCTTCTTTGATGGTTTTCTGGACATCTATTCCAGATGCCGTTGCTAACTGTATGCTCCCTTGATGAACCGGTTCACTCTTCCCACCAGCCTATTGGCCTGGGGGTGATACAGCACTGCTTTTATCTGTCGTGTGTTGTGCTTTTTCATGAAAGTCTCCTTTTCTCGTGAGACTAATTGGACTCTGTTTTCGGTAACAATGTCCTTGGGTAGTCCTTCCCTCTGGAACACAGATATAAGTACTTCTATGTTGGTTGACATGATGATATTTGGTATGAATTCGGCTTCCACCCACTTTGATAAATAGTCGACCATGACTAATCCATAATGATGTTTGGAGGACATCGCTTCTAGGGGGCTGATGAAATCTAGTCCTACCTTGAGCCACACTCCTTCAGGAACTTCAGTGGGTATGAGTGGCATCTGTCTTGTCTTTTAACCTCTTGTTGCTGTTCAAGCACTCGTGACATCTGTCAATCATTGTGCAGATTTCCTGATCCATGGCTGGCCACCAGTAGGCCTCTCTCACACAATGTCGCATCATGGTGTTCTCTAAATGCCCTGACTGGGCCCTACATAGGATGACTTTTCCCATGCCCACTGGCGGAATCACCTGATAGCCCTTGATGATTAGTCCTTCCGCCTCAAATATTTCTGCCACTAACTTCCAAAAGGGCCTCATGCCTTCTGGGATGGCTCTTTCCTCTGGCCACCGTCTCCTGACCCATTCCCTGAGCCTCACCATTGTGGGGGCTTTGCAGGCTTCCTCGTTCCAATGGCCCTTGCTCATGTCCAGAAATTGAGCACTCTTCAGATCTTGAATGGACACTACTATGCATTCATCCTCTTAGCACGTGGTGGCCTTCTCTCTGTTTCCTGGTAGCCAGTCAGTCAGCTTGAGCATTCTTCCACCTTGCTATGTGTGCTATGTCAAATGTGTACTCCTGGTGCTTTGCAGCAATATACGCTAGGCGTGGACATTTTTGTCTCTCCGGTGCTTATCATGTGTATCAAGGGTTTAGGGTCCGTGACTAACTTGAATTTGGTCCCCCAGATGTAGGTTCTGAAGTATCTACTGCCCACGCGGAGGCTAACATTTTTCTCCACTGTCGAGTAGTTTCTTTCAGCCTTGGATAATGCCTTGGATACAAATGCCACTATGTGTTCTGTATCTCCCCTCTTGTGGGTCAGCACTGCTCCCAACCCATACGCACTGACCTCAGTGTTGATGATCATGTCCCACCCATGATTAAATGGCTGTAAGCACAGGGCTTTCACAATCCTTTCCTTTATGACCTTGACTGCTTCCCTTAGCACCTGGGACCATGTGAACTTAGCTCCTTTCTTGAGTAGATCTCTTAATGGTGCGGTGACCTCAGAAAAGTTGGGAATAAACTTAGCGTAATATTCTGCAAGCCCCAAAAAGGATCTTAACTCATCCTTGTTGTCAGGCTCCGGGGCTTTTACGATGGCCTGCACAAGGTTTTGCTTGGGACTGATCCCCTGACAGGATATCTTGTATCCTAGGTATTCAACTTCCTTGGCCCGCAGCATCCACTTATCGTACCTCAGCATCATGCCTGCATCTTGTAACTTGTTGAGGACTTTTCTTAGTATAATGTTGTGTGTATGCTCATCTTCAGTGTAAACCAGTATATAATCTTGAAAATGTGAGATGTTTCCCACGTCCCGCAGCAACAAATCCATCATCTGTTAGAATGCGGAGGCAGCTGACGATAGGCCGAAGAGCATCTTTGTGAAATGGTAGGTGCTAAACGGGATCACGAACACTGTTAGGGGCCTAGATTGCTTTTTCAGATGTATCTGGTGACAGGCATCCCTCATGTACAGCTTGGAAAATACTTTGGCCTCCTTCATCGTTAGTATCAGTTAATTTATGCTGAGGAGGGGATAGCTGTCCGTAATTACCTCTAGATTGAGGCTGCAAAGGTCTATACACAGACTTAGCCACTCCAAGGCTTCTACTTCTTCGATGGTCCTTCTTTCACCATTCTGTTGAGTTTTGACTTCAATATGTCTCTAGCCATTGCTGGCACAGGACACACTTTGTGCTTTACTGGAACTGCATTGGTTTTGAGCATTATCTTGTGCAAATAATTCTTGATTCTTCCCGGCCCTTCAGAAAATAGCTTGGAGAAGTCTCCTTTCAACACTGGCACTCCTCCCGCATTGACTGTCAATACTTGATCCTCTGTGCTGGGATCCAGCTTAAACTTTAGTCTGGCTTCATCATCGCACCCCAGAACTGCTCGACCTTCCTTGGTCAAATACAATGTGGTACTGGTCTCTCTTCCTTTAAGATTTACAATGCCATTAATGCATCCCAACAAAATTACTGAGATGCCTCTGAACACTGTGTGCTTGTGTTTGGTGCTGAGTACTTCTACTTTGTCGCTTCCTACCATTTCCTTATACATGTGGAAGGGTAGTATGGTTAGATCGGAGCCTGAATCAGCCACTACTCATTTCCATCCCGTCTACTCTGATGACACAATGGGGATTTTGTCTTCTGGCTATCGAGCTGTTGACCATTATGACGGTGGGTTTTCCTTCCTCTTCGGATGAAGTGTCTCCTTCCTCACCTTCCTCCACATGCACAGTGATCACCTTTCTTTTGCGCCACCTGCATGCGAGTGCAAAGTGTCTGATCCTCTTGCAAACTGAGCACTCTGTCCCTCACAGAACATTCCCTGTCGTTTTCCAAGTGCTTTGTGCTGGTGCATCTATGACATTTGAGGGGTTTCTTTCTCACCAACCTACCTTCCCTAGGTTCAGACGTTTGCTTCTCCTTCCTAAATGTAATGGCCTGGACTTCCGCTGCGATCAAGCTACCAACGAACGCTTTGCCTCTGCTTGCCGCTTCTTCAAATGCTCTCGCGATCTCTATGACTTTGTCCAGCTGGAGTTCTTTCTCCATGATGAAATTGTCCTGCACTTTTCTGTTATTGGTGTGAACCTTCTGCATTATTCCCTAAATTGCAAAGGGCCGCCAACTCACATAGCTTTGTGATATAGTCATCAACTGGTTCGGAAGCTTGTTTGCGACCGTAGAAGCTAATCTATGTAATACTGCGTTTTCCTTGCTGGCAAAACTCCTTACAATCATCCTCACAACGTCCTTGTACACATCATCTTTCTCATCCGCCATCACTTCTTGTGTGAGACTGGCAAACACTTGTTGTCCTTCTACCCCCAATGCATTCAGGAGATTTGCTCTGGCCTTGCGTCCGTATATTCCGCACCTCCCAGCGCATCCACATAGGTTGTAAACAGGGGTTCCCATTGTGGCCATGGAATCATGGGTCTACCAGGAGTCTGCAGGAAAGGCGGGGGTGGCGTCACACCTTGCATGATGGATTGCGAGGTTTCATTTGCTCCTCGTTGCCAATTGTGTTGTATAATATTCAGACCATCTGTAGCTTTGTATCTTTGGCTTTAATGACAGGAACCTGTAACAACTTATGTCCATAGATGTACAAGATCTATTTAGCTTAACTGCCTCATATTGTCCAAGTCTCTGGGTCTTCTTAGCAGTCACTGTGCCTGGGTAGTCTATGGCTCCACATGCAGGAGGAGCGCTGGGAGCTGCTACTACTCAATGACTCTGGAGCCCTCAGAATTCGCTGCGGCTTCCGCACTTCCCACACCAAGTCTTGCGAGAACTCAGCATTGCTGAGTCTCGCGAGTATCCAAGAGTTTTCTTTTTGGCTTAGGGTTGGTGTCATGGACACCATGGGGCTTGCCTCCGGTCGTGTTGATACATTCTTGTCTGGGAGTCTAAGGCAAACAGTGTATCCGCTAAAGGTATTAGAAAAGTGCCTATTACTGTAGCGTTGGGGCCTGATTTACAAAGTGTTTTTCAACAGGGTTTTCCCATTGAAACAGCATTTTTGAAATCAGGCCCTGGGTGTCTTGATGGGCAGGATGTAGCAGAATCGTGTTCTATGTGGTATTTTCAGACAACTTGCAAGGCAATGTGATGTGCAGCTATCATTGTGCTACAAATAAATTACTGTGGCAGAAGGTTTTCCAGCTGAGATGTTAGTACATCCATCAATCATGCATATAAATTATTGAACACATTCACATGCTTGCGCCGCACAGGAGCCAGGGATCGCCAAGAACACACAAGACCATCTTTCTTTGGAATAACATTAGGCCACATTTAATTACAAAAATGCAGCATTGATAAGGCAAACATATTCACATCAAAAAAGTTAGTCATAATTTACTGGTAATCATAAAGATCATTGTTCAGAACATAGGTGTAATTGGTGTGCCACGGTTGGAGGCCCACCTCACTGCTACACCTCCTGGGAGCGACATGAGGAGGCCAGAAACAGCACAACCAACAATGTGTTCCTCCTGATCCCACTCCGCAGCTCTGTGGCCCCTTCTGGCTCAGAACCCACAGGTGAGTCCGCTTTGACAACTTCACTTGTCGACCTCAAACACCAGCACCACCCTTAGGGGTAATTTCTAGCACCTAAGCAATCCTATTTGTACGCCCCCTCTGCGCACCCGTTCACACTTCAAGGCTAGGGGAGGGCAGGAGTTAAATTAACATGGGGCTTCTTCAGGCAGCAGCTCTGCAAGCACGGCACAGTGGGGGAGCAAAGGGTAGGCAATGGTGACTGATTTTTGGCACAGTATATTTTAAGCCTCCCTTCATGCTGCACCTTCACTGCCCTCCACCAAAGCCCATGAAACCCATTTTCGGCACCGCGTATCAGTGGTGGATGTTTTCAACCGCCACCAGAGCTAGAAGGAGGACCCTCCAGGTCTGACCGTCCCTGCTTACCCAACCAGGCCATTCTGGCCTGTCCCTAGGTCTTGCCGGCATAGGCCACGCAGGGACCAAGGCCCGCCAAAAAGACACAAGGCCATCTTTAATCACACAAATGCAACAGTTAATAGGGAAAGCATATTCACATCAAACAAGTTAGTCATCATAGTTCATTGGATACCATAAACAGCATGGTTCAGAACATTTCTGTATTTTGAGTTGAGAGGGGTGGGCGTCCATCTCCCTTCCTGCAACCCCACAACTTGCACTGCTCGCCTCGTGATTCTGCTCCCACCACCGATCCCAGAACCCTCCGTTGACGGCTGGTTTGTCAACTTCACCGGATTACACCACTTCCTATTTACTACCATTCAACACTTATCATGGTGTTGAATCTTCCTGCGCCTCAAAGCTTACCAAAGTTAGACACAGCACGGGGACGCTAGCAAGCCCGACCAAAATGGCTGCAAGCCCGTGAAGCGCCAAAGCACTCACAATCCGGTGCTAAATCCAGAGGGTTTCCAGCCTGTTAATAACTACTAAACATCAGAACCGGATAGGGTAGAAAGCCGAGACCCAGTAGGAGCTTTCCTGAGAAAAAAGGAGCTGGGATGCCCCTAATAGCTGGCACTGCAGTGGTGATGGAGGAAGGCCGCGGAGGAGACATCAAGTGGAGGAGGAGCCGAGGCAGCCATTCACTGGTGTACGGCGTGTTCCCTGCGCAGAACTCACTGTGGTGCCAGGGAGACACATCAAGCCCGAGGTACCTGTGCCCCAACGCCACCCTGAAAGGGAACATGGCCAAGCCGCTGGAGAGCGAAGGGCGACGAGGCTGAAGCGGCCCGTGGACCCACCGTTGTCCACCGCAGGAAGTCAAATCAGCGTCCCGCCGTAGAGGTGAGCAAGGATTTGGGTGATCGCGTGGGGAGACCCCGTCACCTCAACTGGAACCACCACCTTCCCGGGTCTCCCCCTGGCAGAGGCAACCACCGGGGGGGCATCTGAAAAGAACGCAGCACAGGGACGGAGCATATCCCGAACCCTCCATCATACTACGTGGGCAGCCGTCCTGGCCTGCCGAATCCGGCAGCAGTAAACTCTGCTCTGAGGACAAATAAGGAAAGGAGGACACCGGGTTGTGGGAGGTGTATGGAGTGAGAGCCGTGGAACACCTAGCGACCTACCATCCCTAATCTGCTTGCACAAAGGACCAAGGGCATATCCTGCAGAGACGCAGCATCGCACACGGGCCCATCCGACTCCAGCTGAGTGAGGCACCACAGAGACCCGAAAGCAGTGAGTAATCTGCGCTGCACACAACGCTGGGCTAGGGAACATAGAACACCAGCTTGGACAGCATGCCTCTGAGAACCGTACTACAGAAAGGGGTGAGCAGCGGCTCCCCAGTGGCGTGGGCAGCTAACATATGAAGCTGGAGGTGCTTATAACAATAGATCCCCCTCGCTGTGCTTCAGTGTGATAGGGGAATATACACTCCGCACACACCTGCCCGCTGAGGGGGTCATCGGCCTAAAGATTGAGAACGGTGGGGGCGCCAGCGCCCTCCTGGCTTTACCACCATGAGGGAATGTGCAACAGCAGTATACAGCCCACTAGAGACGCCGAACTGACACCTAACAAAATAAGGGTATACGCATAAAGCTAGTGCTTGGATAGGTGACATCTGGGCACCGCGCAACCCTGCCAACTGGCACGCAGGGAGGGGAAGGCCTGCCCAAAGCAGTGGACCAAACCCGGACGAGGTGGGCCAGCATAAACAAACGACCCCACTCTGAAACAAGTCAAATAAGTGAAGGCAGGGACGCAGGCATGTGACAATGCCTTAAAGTCCCAGCCGGTTGAAGCCCAGCTAAGTTAAGGGCAGCTGTTGTTTCTTGCTGGGCTGTCTGTTTTATGCCTGCTACTAATGCCTGCTTGATTCCTGGTATCTGACACTCATACCACGGAGCATCACAGAGCTATTTCATATACTGTGCCTTGAATTTAGGCTGATCCAGCATCACAGATATTGGCCACGCCCCCTTTGGAACACCGGATATAATCCTCACCTGCTGACCCTTGCAGCATGAAGCCCGGCAAAGTTAAGGGCAGCTACTGTTTCTTACTATTTGGTGCTGGGAAGAGGGTAACCAGAAATAGCTGCACGGCGGGTCTCCAGTTGATGGAGTGCTAACGAACTAAAGACGGTGAGATTTATTTATCTAATTATAGATCGAACACTCATTAGAGAGAAAATCTCCCTAGAGATTGGCATAGTCTGAGTCCAAAACATACAGACACTGCCCTTGTGGAGAGTGTTGGGTGGCTGAATTTTATATTGCAATCCTTCATACCTAATCTGACTTGTAGATAAACGGAGTGACATACTTTGTGTTTGGCATATGAGAATGCGGGGACTGTGATAACCTACATGCTGAGGTCTGGGGAAAAAGGACCAAGGTTGAAAGGTGTGTTTACCTTGTGCTAATTGATCTCAAGTTTTCAAACATTTACTCAAAGCAGAACAAGCTGCTGGCGTACATTCATTAGCCCCATTTCTATGTCATATTTGCTCTAAAGGGAGGAGCTTGTTGTGGAATTGAGTTTGTGGGTGAATTACTTTAAATCCGGAGACTGCGGGCTTAATTGCCTTTGATCCTGATTACTATTGACTAACTTCCCTAGCGCGACATCTCTTTAACGATACTGCGGCACCCAGCAGAGTATAGGTGGTGACACTTTGACAATCAAGGGACGATTAGTCACTAGTGGCCTGTTTCGCAGTATATAACATTGGAGAAGGGGCATAAGTCTGTCCTCAAAATGCCTCCTACAAAGAAGACATCTCACTCAAAATACAATCTGTGTAGACAAATGGTCCAACCAAAGCCGCAACACACTATGGCTAGGGAGCCGGGAGCGATAAAGAAAAAAACGAGTAAAAGATCAAAAAAAGCACTGCCACCAGACCAAGGAGTTATCACAGGTTGTTTTTTCACAGGTTGTTTCCCGCATAACCCCCAGCCGGAATAGAGGAAGTTGGAATATCTGGAATCAATGGAGTCCTTGCACCGAACTCTACCAATTTTGATGACATTGATAACAATTACTTACTTGACCTCTGCTTAAGTATACAAAGGGTGCTTAGCCTTCCAGTGAGTGCTTATAGACTATCAGCATTCCCGAATCTAGCTACAAATTTGACAGAGAGTATTCCTGAAAGTGAAGCTGAGGTGCTGGGAGGCTCATTCCCAGGTGCAACTGAAATAGCAGAGATCCAGTCCTCTGTGGCGGCTCTACAGTTTGCTCTCAAGATCCTGCTCCAAATGTCTGGGCACATTTTGGCTAATATGAATATCATTACCTCTGCTAACAGTTTCAGTAACATGGAGAGGGAGGAAGCCAAATGCAACCTTTCAGAAGATATCCATATTGCCGAAGAGACAGAAGCACATCTGGATCTGGACTCTAATATGAATCTAACAGATAGTTCTGATGCGCTGTATTCGCAGAAGCAGCGCCGTTTGGCAAAAGGGCACTAATCATCAAAAGGCTGTGTCTTGTGGCCTCATCATTAGCAGAGACGGGCCAACCGTAAGCATGCTCCAAGAAAGCTAAAGAAAGAGCCGCTAGGGCTAGGAAAAGGAATGCCATTGGAGAAGGACGGCTAACGAGTTGGCTGATACCTGAAATGGGAAATGACTCACTTTTGGAGGAGAACCCGGAAACCTCTATAATTGATCCTCAGAGTAAGGGGAGATGACAAATCTCCTACTCCTAATAAGTCTGAGAGATTAGCACCAACACAGAATGATCCAGGGGATATATCAATGACTACGGGGGTCAATTAGGGTGAAGTCCTAGGCAATCACATCAGTCTGATAATGAACGTATACTAAGACAAAGATCACAAATGATTACCTGACACAGAATTTTTGGTCAGACTCCACTCATTCCCTCAATTAAGAGTCCTTACATCGGATGACTTTGAATTTGTGGAGCCATTGAAGGGGCCATATCCGAATGTATCAGCCATTCATTGTAAGTTTTCATCTACGGCCCAAATGCTTAGGATTTACAAAGAGGAAATGATGGCAGTAGATGTGGAAATAGATGCTGATCTCAATGAGGAAGATCTTAGTTGGATGAGAACGGACATTGAAAGCTTCTCATGAGACGCCACTTCCAATCCTTCCGAAAGGGAAAAAGGTTGAACTGACTGATGTCTAGAATGTATTGAAATGATTGGCAGACTCGCTGCCGGAAGTTTTAACAAACAATGAGAACTCACAATTTTCTCATGGAACTGTCAAGGCTTCTCTCATTTATTATCCCCCAATGGCTCAGTTCAATATATAACTAATCATACATGTATTTGTTTGAAATAGACTTGGTCTATGATGCCTTTGATCCTAGATGGGTACATAATATACCAGTCCTATGCTAAGAAGGGAGAAAAAGGTAGACCCTACGGGGGTTCACTCATAGGGGTGGTCCATACAGTAGGCTCAAGACGCATTTTCTCTAAGTATGATAGTAATCTGATTGCTGTTGAAGTGGATTATGATCACAAAGGGAAGCCTGAAAGGTTCCTACTTGTTAGTCAGTATAATCCCCTGGGAGCTGAGTGAAGAGAGCAAATTCAAAATGTCCTACATGATCTATTGGTAACTTGGCTGACAGATCCTGAGAATACAGCTGTAGTAGTAGCAGGAGATTTGAACTGCCACATGTCAGGCATGGCGGGAGATTCTTACAACCCGAAATTGAAAGATAAATGTAACATGCTCCATACAAAAAATGATAATGAGGCACAAGGATGGGAGCAATTTTTCGAACATTGGGAACTTGAGATAATCAACGGTAGAATGGCTAACGATTACCCAGGCAAACATACGTGGAGGAACGGTGTGTGCCGTAGCACACTGAATTATATGTTTGTCTGCCCAAGAATGACACTCCATGTTGTAGACATGAAAGTTATGCCTAACACATGGAGTGATCATGATGCTTTGCTCTGTACGCTTAATATATCCAGATACCACACTGAATGTAAGCCCATGGGGAATTTAAAGGTAAATCGGCTGGTATTAGAATTGACTGGTCTGATAAGAACATAAAAGAAGCAGTAGAAATGCTTCCCGGAGTTTGACTCACATTTTTCCCAATTCCATGCCATGTCTGCAAAGTCTATTGAAAATTGGATATGCACATTTTCTGGTGAGCATGCTACTATGGTTGTGGGTTTGATGATCAGGGATTCTAAGAAGAAACTCCCCTCTGCTAGATTAATTAGAGATGCCAAGAGGAAATTAAGGGCTGAATTTAGATATGCTAAGAAAATTAATGCTCCTATGGAGTCATACTACGCCAAAATTAGGAACATCAAGAACAGATATAGAGCGGCGATTAAATACAGGAGAAGAATTGAGAGAAATCAAGGCTGGCAAAGACTAGTACAAACAATATGTTCTAAAATACGCAGAGCATTTGGTCTCTCCTAAATAAAGCAAGGGGAAACACGACTTGCCAGTTAGTCAACCCAATTGGTTCTGTGGAATGGGTAAACGTCCTTGAGAGTAGAAATGCCTCCATGAACGCAGAGCCCTTGAGTATTGCCCCGTTGGCATAACCAATTTATGTATCATATGAATCCATTTTGGGCAGGATTAAGCAGCTGAAATCAGCAAGAGCTCCTGGACCCAATGGGTTAGCTAACATAGTCATCAAGAGCCAACCCGATTTTTGTGCCAGTCTGCCTACAATTATGTTTGAGAACATTTTAACTGAAGGCAAAATACCTTCCTCGTGGCAGATGGCCATACTAATTCCGTCTTCAAAAAGGGGAATCGATTATACCCTAATAACTATAGGCTCTTATCCATGCTTGATACGACTGGCAAATTGTTTGCCTCCAGTATACTGGACGAGTTGCAAGCGTGGGTTGATAAATCTAATATTCTCGGCAAATTTCAAAGTGGCTTTAGGAAAGGATATTCCACCACTTACAACCTTATGATCATGGATGTTATGCAAACTAGAGCCCGGAAGATTGGGAACCCTCCTCTGTACGGATTATATGTGGACTTCAAAGCCGCATTCAGTTTGATACCAAGGGGTAGATTATGGTTGAAGTCAAAGGTCATGGGCTGCCCGGAGGGGTTGCTATATTACCTCAGACTATTACATTTAAACACATAGGTCAGACTCAAATTAGATCAGGAAGGTCATATGACGGATAAGGTATTCCAGAACAGGGGGGTAAAGCAATGTAGTGTTACTGCCCCCCTTATTTAAAACCTATATGTTAATGACATACCGGAGACGATCACTTCAGCAAAAAACTGCCCACCTAGACTTGGCAAGGTGCCCTGCCCAGACCTAGCATATGCGGACAATCTGGTCATGTTTGATTATACCTTCAGTGGGATTCGTAGATGAGCCCTAGCATTGTGGGAGTATGCAGACAAAAACGGTCTCACTATTAATCGGGGTAAATTATCCATGCCCCCCACTACAAATACCTCTGAATCGAATTTGATCCTAGTGGCGATTATGCCACATGTAAGCAAATGCGTACTATTACAGCTGCACAGGTTACCATGCTGATTTACAAATTTACCAACAAACAAGGAGGCTTTACCTGGTGGGGCACCCACCAATTGTATATACAAGTTTTCTCCCCAATCATAACCTATGGTCTAGAAGCCGTATTACACACAGACCTTAAATCGCTTCAGGTACTTGAGGGAAATTTTGGCGGAAGATCTTAGGCCTACCGGCCTGTGTACCCATGGCTCTTATTAGGTGGGAGTTGCGTTTGATCTCCCTAAAAGCCACTGTGCTGAAGAAGATGGCTAGCATTTACTTAAAGATCTGCTGTCGCACCAAGAATTCTTTATTGACAGTTATTTTTCAGGAAGCAACTAGAATGCATACTGCTTGTTCATTGAAAAGCACTATGGATATTTGTTTTGCAGAGATAAGTTGGTCATTTAGAGGAGGAATTTATTCTGAGAAAATGCAGAATGCCTTAGTAAAGCGATTTGAACTCTGGGACTGGTTGGAGAATTTCATCCATTTGAACAAACTTAAAATGTATCAATTTGTAAAACACAGATCATACACATTTAAGAAGCCTCAGGACTATCTTAACCTTTGTCCCTCTAAGAGGCTCAGACACTTTATTCTGCTACTGAAAGTTACTCAGCTCCCCACTATGACGGTGACAGGAATTGTGAATAAGATTCCTAAAGAAGAATGACTTTGTCGTCTGTGTAAAGATCATGAAGTTTTAGAGTCAGCCAAACATCTGTTGATTGAATGTCATAAAATGTCCAAATTCATTGAATACTAGTATATACATTCCCAATTTGGAAACAATTGGGGAGATGTATTTTTGGCTGTATTGTATTAATACTAGGAGTACATGTTTATTAACCGCTCTATACAATGTTTGGCTGCAGATTGAAATTGGGTTGCGTATATCGATATGAGTAACAGGCAATCTGATTGTTAGCAAGCTCAGACCTCAGAGTTAAGATGGGTAGGAGTTGTGAAGAACCACATGTCCGCTCATTACATCTGCTTCTTTGCTAATTACATATTTTAGCAGATTTAATTAAGAGTACTTACATTCTATGTTATTGACCATAAATGGTCTGTGGTAGTGGAAATAATTGAAGGAAAGTTTTATGCAATAGTATGTTACCAATGTTTGTAAAAGTGCTTTCTTTGGTTGATTACTTTCCTTCTTATTAATGGTTTTTTATTTTATTTTATTTATGATTATGATTCTTTTTGATTATTTCAGTGTAATCAAATGCGTTAGATTATATGTTTTGTTTTTATGTAATATGGGTAAAGTTTATAATTTAAACTAAATCACATTAATAATAAATACATAATTAAATAAATAAACACATAAAGTCCCATTCACCAACACAGTGTACATCAACTCCCAGCGCAGTACGGTGCAGTAGAGGACCAGGCGGAACCACAGAGCGGATCTGTGGGAGAAGCAGTGCCCCGGACCAAGAGCACCAATGATCCACACAGAAGAACACCAGACTGACTGATACATGCGCCATCAATAAGCCCGGTGGTGGCGGACCATCTAACCTTTTCCATGGAAATAGTGCAGCGCATAACACCCTGATGACTGCAGCATATCTACCACTGTAGTGAGGTGTCGAAGTGATCGGGGGCAAAGCGAAAGTAGGAGCCGCCCTCGCAGGCAATTGATGCATGAGAGAACTGTCTTACGAGCAACACTGGATCACCCACAAGTCAGAACAGAACAATATGTCCGAATCCGGGAAGGGTGGCAAACAACAGGCTAAACTGAACTTTGAAATGGCATCGCAGTTGAAGGGAACCAGGATGATGGCGGACTCACAGGAGGCTCAGCTCTCGGCACTCCCCCTGGACCCGACGACAGCCTTCCAAGACATCAAAATGATGTTAACACAATTGCAATCAGGCATACAATCCTTAGATGGGAAACTGGACACCTTGACCTGTAAGGTGAACCATAGGCAGGTGCGGCTGGATAAACACGGAGAGAGACTGGACGAAGCTGAGGGCAGAGTCTCAAGAGTAGAAGTTGAGGCGGCCTCTGTCTCCAGGGAAATGACTGAGGTAAAGAGAGCTCTGAATGAGCTCACGGAGAAGCAGGAGGATCTGGAATCGCGTTCCAGAAGAAATAATATCAGAATTGTGCGGCTGTTGGAATCACAGGACTGGAAAAAAATATGGAGGAATTGGTGGAGGAGTTACTACGGGAGGCGCTGGGGCCAGAGGATTTTTCATCACTGTGTATGGTTGAGAGGGCATACAGAATACCAAGCGGCCGGAGACCGGTCCTGGGAGCATCGCCTCACCCACTAATAGCCTGCTTGCTGAATTAGCACGGGAAAAAGGCACAGTCTATTACAAAGGGGACACAATACGGCTCTTACCGGACTGTTCAGATAAGGTACAGGTGTCTAGAAGAACATTCATCGCAGTTAAGAAAAGGCTACGGGATAGAGGCATGAAGTATGCTATGATGTTCCCGGCCAGGCTGAGAGTCGAGCATGAAGGCAAGCCTAATTTTTTTCAAACCCCGGAGGAGGCCAGCTCCTTTCTAGATATATTTAACCAAGGGCTCCACGCACACTAAGCACGACTTGAGCACACGGCCCAAACTAGGCTGCACAATAATGTTAGAAATGAAAAATGCTGAAATAGTTCTGGAAACCGCACATCTAGAGAGTCGCGCAGGTTCGGATCCTAGCCTCCCATGTAGCGAAAGCTTGGTAATATTCAATGGTTAGGGGCGTTAATGGGCTGAAATGTTGGGTTATTCAGCGACGGGGGACTGGGAGTACTTTTTCAGGATCAGTGGAGTTGGGGGCTGAGGGGAGGGAGGAGGGATATCACTGATGAATTGGGATTGTTGATAGGGGAGGGGGGGTGGGCTACTATCGGTACAGGAGGAATAGTATCCAGACATGGAGTGAAATCTTCTAAGAGTGTGTTAAAGAGTGGGAGATCATGGATACCTGGCTTGTCCTTCGGATATTGGGGGGGAATGAAACAGACGAACCTGCAATGGCGACACTGACATTCTTAACTTGGAACGTCAGGGGCCTCAACAGCCCCTCTAAGTGCCGGAAAGCCTTGCAATATATAAGACTCCATCAGGTGGGGGTTGCTCTCCTGCAGGAGACACACCCCAAAACAGAGTCAGAAACTAAGTTTGGGAGGAGTTGGGGATGTCACAGATACTTCTCCCTGTATTCCTCATATGCAAGAGGTGTGGGCATCCTAATACATAATTCAGTGGGATTTTGTCACACAAAGGCCTTGAGAGACAGAGAAGACAGAGCACTAGTGCTTCAGGGGGTAATCCAGGGGAAATTATACACCTTAATCAATTACTACGGCCCTAATCAAGACACAACAGAATCACTAGAATGGATCAAGATACAACTAGGAAACATACCCGAAGGAGAGATAGTGTGGGCAGGGAACTTCAACAAAGTTCTGGATCCCACCTGGGACCGGACAGGGGGAAGTCCACGGGGGAAGTCCACGCCTGCACACCAGGTGGCCTGATAGACTCCAGAGGCAATCCAGGTGTGGTGGTTGGAGGATGTGTGGAGAATAAGGAACCCGGATAGATACCAATATACATATCATTCTGAGCCTCATAACTCCGCCTCCAGGCTGATTTTTTTCCTAGCTTGGTCAAACTGACAACGTGCGCATACTTGCCCGTATGTTATCGGACCATGTCCCCGTACTTTTACCAGTTAACCTACTCAGGAGGGGAGGGACGCGACCACCTTGGAGGGTTAAAAGTGAAGGACTATCAGACATGGGACCTCATTACGAATCAGGCGTTAAGGGGTTAACGTCACCGTAAACGGCGCTGACCCTTATCGCCTGATTACCAGGTCCCTTAGCGCCATGGTGATATTAACGCCAGCTTTTTCCAGGCGTTAAAATCCATGGCGCTAAGGGACCATGGTGCTAATTACGCCACCGTAATTTACGGTGGCGTAATTAGCAATTTCCCGACTCCCATTATGCCCTATGGGGCAAAAATGGGAATGGGGAAGGGTAAAATGGGAAATGGGGATTTACCGCCACACTCACCTTGGAATGGGGCGGTAAATCCACCATCCACCATGGTGTAAACATAGTTTACACCATGGTGGTAAGGGTACGACCCAGGCGGTAACTTTCGGCCTGGGTCGTAATGAGGCCAATGGTCTCATTGGTCTTTAGAGAGGAACTGACTGCAGCTATTGAGTTATACTTTGAGAATAATGAGGCATCAGTGGATTCAGTGGGGACTCTATTGGAAGGGTTTAAGTGTGTGATCCGCGGGGAATGCATCACAAGGGAGTCCGGAATAATAAAGCAAATAAGAAGAGAACTAGCTGAGAAGGATGTGATTATCCACACCTTACAGGAGTAAGCCCAACCCCACGCATGCCCAGCAGGCGGAAACGATGCAAGCACTCTAAGAGTTTCACACTGTAGCACAGAGGGAAATCAAATTTCGATGGGATCAGATAGCGCCCATACAATACGAGGATGGTCAGACCCCAGGGAGATCCCTTGCCAGGGCCACTAGAATGGGGGGCCAGGAGGGCAGGCTAGTAACTATAGATGATGAAAGTATGAAGATCTCAAAATTGTACAGGAGTTTCAGAAGTTTTATACACATCTATACTCTGCTCAGACCTACAACTCCCAGGCGGACATAGACTCGTACTTGGACCAGGTGGGGCTATATTGGTTTAGTGAAGGACAGACAGAATGGCTGAATCGGCCACTGACATTGGAGGAGGTCAAGGAGGCAAATAGAGATGTGCCATCAGGGAAATCTCCCGGCCTGGACGGCTTCACAGCCGATTTTTACAAATGTTATATCGACAAATTGGCCCTTTACCAACTACAGGTTTACCAGCAAGCAGTTGAAACGGGGCGTTTGCCGGACTCCCTCAGAGAGGCGCTAGTAGTGTTTTTGCTGAAACCAGGGAAACCGAGTAATGACTGTGTATCCTACCACCCGATCTCGCTCATCAACCTCGACAATAACATTTTGGAGAAGATCCTAGCGACTAGATTGTCGCTGCTTATGTCGACAATGGTCAGGGCAGATCAGGCGGGATTTATACTGGGGCGCTCAACATCATATGGGTTGAGGATAATGTTCGGTCTGATGACAGCCCTCCCGCAAGACGAGCATGGGGTAGCAGCGCTGCTTGATGCCACTAAGACGTTTGTTTCGGTTGAATGGTCATATTTATTCATGACTCTACGCCGCCTGGGTGTGGGAGACCTGTTGATCTCGCTGATAGCCCTACTATATGCAGATCTGGTGGCCAAGGTACGAGTGAATGGGCAGGAGACGGAATAGATACCTCTCGGATGAGGGACACGTCAGGGCTGTCCATTATCTCCCCTGATCTTCGCCCTGGCGATAGAACCGCAAGAGGAACGAATCAGGGAGATGCATGTACACAGGGGGATTAGAATGTATAACCATAGGGTTGGGATGTCGTTATATGCTTCCCAACATAGTGCTGTTCCTAAAAGACCCTGATGTTAACCTAGATCCTGTGATCCATGAAGTCCAGCACTATGGCTCTCTGTCCGGCCTGAAGGTGAATACCAGTAAATCGATTATATTTCCCCTAACAAGTTCGGTAGATCAATTCCAGGATAATTGGGGGTTCCAATGGGATTTAGTCCAAACGTAGTACTTGCTGATCACTATACCTAGGAGTAAGGAGGGGGTTTATAATAGCAATTATGTGGCAACCCTGGAAGTCACCAAAAAGGCCATGGCACGGTGGAACTCTCTCCCACTTAACCTATATGGCAGAATTTCGGGTCAAGATGACCATCTAATCCAGATTTCTTTATATATTCCTAAATGCACCAATATAGGTACCTGCAAGATTCTTTTGAGTATTAAAGTCAGCAGTTACACAATTTATTTGGGCAGCCAAAAGGGCGTGAATATCTTGGGATAAGATTACTGACCCGATACAAGAAGGGGGGGCTAGCATTTCCGAATTTGAAGTATATTACAATGTGGCACAGGCCGGTTTTCTCATGTACTGGTTTGGGGCACATCAGGACCGGAGACATGTTGAAATAGAGAGAGCGTTAGCAGTCCTGGCGCTACTGAGGTCGATAAACCTCACCGCCCCAAGCCGATCACACAAGTCCAGGCACATGGTTGATTTGACATGCAAAGCCTGGACTATAATAGAACGTAAAGCGAAAGGGGAGACACTTTACTCACCTGAACTCCCAGTTGCTCATATCCCAGACATCCTCCTAACCCTGTGAGGCTGGGTTCATATCTCTGATGGAAAAGCTGGGGGTGGGCAAGTTTGGCCAGCTATTTCCGAACTGAGAGTTCATAACGCTGGAATTATTGAAGGATGGGGGGAGTTGTCAGCGCTCAATGTCTTTCTATATTTTAGGCTGATAGTGACCTTGCAGAGCCTATTCCCGTCTTTTCCTAAACAACCACAGATTGCACATATACTAGACAGCATGATATGGGGAACCTTGGGGGGGGGCGGGTTACATCTACACTGTATATGAAAGCCTTGGTCAGTAGACTGATGACCATGGCCAGTCCCAAAACGGCCTGGGAACGGATGCTGGGGAAGGAAATATCAGATGAAATGTGGCGGTTCTGCTGTGAGATGACCAGGAAGGGAGCCATCTGCACTAGATTTAAACTAATCCATTTCAAGTATCTGCATCTGATTTACTACACTCCCGCTGGGATAAAGGAGCTCTTCCCGCACACTAGCGGGGGATGTCCTAGATGCGGCCGGGAGATAGCAGATTTCATCCATATGACATGGGAATGTGGCGCAATTAGACAATTCTGGGACCGGTTCTTTCAGGTGATAGGCAACATTATTGGTCGGGGGACTCCTTCAGAGCCAGAATTAGTCCTTCTGGGATATACCAGTTTCCTACCCAAGGGCACGAGGAAACTAGTCGGCCTTCTGCTGATACTGGCCAAACAAAAAAGTGGCAATGGTATGGGGAAGGAAACAATGCCCAGAGGTAGCGTAGTGGTCTAAGGATATATTGGGGGTCATTCCGAGGTTGGAGGTAAGTAACTGTCCTTACTGGCATGAAGTAAATACTATGTCCGCGTAGGTCAGAGACAGCTAATAGAGGGCTATTACAACCTCAAGGGCACAAGCTTTGCGCCATGCCGGTAATGACATTTCCGGCATGCCGCTAAAGTCCAGAAAAAGGCCCTTAGCACCATCAAGTAAAGCGCAGATTGCACTAACGGCATGAAACAAGACGGCATTAGCGGTGACCGCTATCAGCAGTCACCGCTAATAACGGTTGCCGTAAATAAGCGGAACTGGAAGTAGCGTCATCGCACAGCAACGGGAAATAGCATGGCGGCCATCTTTCAAAAAACAATCCATTGCCATATTCAGCAGCCAGGACCGGTAGGATACTGCTGTGTGTGAAATCCAAACCGCTACAACACCACAATGCCCAAGGCTGTGAAGAAGGGCGCCTCCCGCAGCACAAGGAGCGCTTCAATGAAGATGAGTTGACCATGCTCGCGGAGACCCTAGAAGAAAATGCAGATGTGTTTGCCCAAAGTCTCAAGAGGGAGGCCATAGTTAGAAAGAGGAACATCTGGGCACTAGTGGCGCTAAAAGTAAGCGCGGTCGGTAACACCTCCCGCACAATCAAGGACTGCAGGAAGAGGTGGGATGACTTGCACCCGCGAGTCTGCAATATCCTCTCGGCCAACAGGAGCCAGGCCATGTCAACTGGCGAGAAGCAAGCTCTCCCATAAAGCTGTCCCATTGGGAGGACATATGTGAAAGCCTGATCGGCATGGAGGCCATAGAAGGCGTGGTAGACATGGGGTGTGGCGCCACGTCATCAGCGGACGGAGGTGAGTATCCTAAGAAAACACTGTAATGCAGAGTCTGATGAAAGTGCACCAATCTGTCTGTTTAAAGAGGCAAGCCATGGCCCAATACACACACATTCACAGCAAAGTTGTCGGACGCAGCACAGACACATGCAGATGCCTGCATGAAGGCAATGCCATACCCTACACAAACCACACTAAGATGTAAATGTCATTTGTCACACTGCATGCAGGCCCCAAGAAATATGCATGTCACATACCATACGTCTGCCCCAACATGAGTGACCCCGACGTATGCCTGCATTAACCACCCATGTAGCAAGCAACGTGATCATCCAAACTCAACTGCCTATTACCCTCTATAGTGTAGATGAGCAATTATACAAATGTATGCATGATGCCTATCAAACCATCACTCATGCCGTCCCTCTCTTCGACCCCCACAGGCTCAGACCATGACAGCGAGTCGCAGCAGTCACCCCCAAAGCCAACCACACCCTGGGAGAGGGCCCGGGATGAGAGCGACAGGCCTTCGATCTCAAAGGCCCAACACAAGGCCCACCATGCACCACAAAGGAAACCACCTCCAGATGCCATGGCACTGGTGCCGCCAAGGGCCGTCGAGATGGAAGCCATGAGTCTCATACTGGAGCCCATAGAAGTCGAACATGACACCCAAGCACCCTCCACCTCCACAGGTGTACCGGCGGGGGCGCAGCGGCATGAGGAGCTGACTGCCCTTGTGCGTCAATTTGTGAGTGACAATGCCCAATCAAGGCAGGAGTGGCACGAAAACACCACCACTCTGGGCAAGATAATTGCTGATAACACTGCCTCCCTGGGCAAGATCTTTGCAGAAAATACAAGTAGACTGTGTGAGGAGGTATCCGCCCTGAGGCAGGTCCTCAGACGCATTTTTGATGCAATGAAGGCTGAGCGTCCAGACCACCAAATGGAGCAGGCGGCCACCCCATTGACCTCCAGCTCAACACAGACCAGCCCACTCTGCAGGTAGTTGCGCACCCTTGCCGGCCGGACATGCCGCCACCAGGTCCAGGGAGTGGCAGGAAGTAGACTGGGCAGCCTAATGAAGGCAATAGACACTTGTTGGGACATGTGTGGGGGAGTTGTGAGGGGAGTTGGAGGGGGTGAGGGTGTGATGGGGAGTTTTGGGGGAGGGGGAGGAGGGTGAGGGTGTGTTGGGGAGTTTCGGGAGAGGAGGAGGAGGGTGAGGGTGGTGGGGGTCGGTGCACTTTATTCTTTATTTTAAATTTCAATACACCCGTTGTGTGAAAAGAAAACATCTTGAGTGGACATTCATTATTGCGCATGTGTAATTTATTCATATACAGTGCATAGTGTACATGTACTCCCACACCCAGTGCCCTCTGTCAAACTGTCATGTCACCCAATGCAGCCATGTGTGTCAGAAATATTGTGCAATCACTGACTGCGCAGCCACATCTTCTTCATCTCCTTCATTATCACCAGGTGGTAGCAGTTCAATGTCAGGGGGCAGGGGCATGTTCAGTCAGATACACATATTGTGCACCATTACACATGCCATGATGATCTTGGCAACCTTTTCATGCCTGTAGAGGAGTGCCCCACCCGACCATCTAAGGCAGCAAAATCGTGCCTTCAACAGGCCAAAGGTCTGCTCAATGACCACACGAGTATGGGTGTGGGAACAATTGTAGTCCTCCTCATGCCTGTTCTGTGGGTTTCGGGCAGGGGTGAGGAGCCACGGCTTCAAGGGATAGCCACTGTCACCTGCATGGGAGGCAACAAAAGGTCAGACGAATCATGATGGACAGCTGTACTAGTCACACATGCCTGCAGATTATCGTTGGTCACATGCACATGTCCCTGGTTGTATTCACGCCATTTTCAGGCACTATTGTGTCCTGTGCCATGGACTAACGGTGTGGTTTGCATCTTCAAGATGATACACGGTGTGCACTGCCTTCTTGTTGCACATGCAATTTGTACGCATACAGCTGTGTTCATGTCTAATTTGGGATGTGTTGTCTTCTGTAGGAATTGCTGACTGGGGGCGTTGGCAGTAGGCTCTGCAATGTTAGGAATTCCATGCTGAATTTACCATGGTGACATGCTGCATTCCTGTGGTTGTGGCGGGCCTGTGACAGACAGTGGATTCCCTTGGTGGTTTTGTTCAATGCACTCCCATGGATGCTTGTCCTGTGTGGTGATTTGCTGGAGACAGCAACATAGTGCATTTTCACTGCATGTTGCTGAACGGTGTTACGGAAGGTGAGGTCTGCTGATGAGTGATGCGTGTATAGTAGGATGTGGCGCGGTTTACTGTTTGTCATGTTATGATAGGTGTCGACCTTATTTCTGTCCTATGGGATCTGGATGTCATGTTCTGTTTGGGATGCTTTGGGGCACAGTGTTTAGTGATGTGCATATCATGCTGTCACATCAACATTGACACCATGGTGGTGTGTGCATCTCTCCCCCCAAATCAGTGCCATATGCCTGTCATGCAACTTACCAAGCATCAAGGCACATCATCCAGCATGTCGCTCCATGTAGCGTGGTAGCATGAAGTTTCTCAGGACCATAGAATCATGAGTTGATCCGGGATATCGGGCACAACAATGTGTTATGATCTTGCTGGCGTCACATACCATCTGCATGTTGATGGAGTTGAATTGCTTGCGGTTGCGGTACACCACCTCCATGGCATGTGGGACCACCAACTCCACGTGGGTTCAGTCGAGGGCACCTATACAATTTGGCATGCCTGTCAGTGCATGGAAGCCAACTTTGGTATCAAGAATCTCCTGGGGAGTCCGTGGTATGGATTTGTAGTCCCTTGTGTGCTTGAGGAGGGCATCCAGCACTTGCTTCAGAATGCAAGAATATAAGGGTTGTGATATGCCATGCATGTGCTGCACTGTGTGCTGGTAGGTGCCTGTGGCAAGGAAGTGGAGCACCGACACTACCTTCAGTAGAGGGGGGATGGCGGTGCGTATTTCAGTGAGGCTGACAATGTCATCGTGTATCATGTCCACGATGGTGGTTATGGTGTCCCGGTCCAGTCGGCACAAGGTGTTGATCTGCTCCGGGTTAGGTTAAAAGGACTGGCTCTGATGCAAGGGATTGGGGGCTGCCTGCGTGGTACCGCTGGCTGCACTGGTGGGGCATGCTGGGCCTGTCTCACCCTCCCTCTCCTCCTGTGTCTCCTCTGTAATGCCTGCGGTTGCTTTCGCTGTTGTTACTGGTGTTGCAATGGAAGCATGTCCGCCAGCTCCAGTATTGCTACTACTATTGGAATCATCTTGATGTGTGAAGGGGTGTGGTGTGTGGGTGTGCTCCTTTTGTACTGGCACAGACTCCATTGCCTCCACCTGTGCTGATTGTGTGCATCTGTGGCAGTTGGGAACACTGCACATAGGATTTTACGGTTGGTTCGAGATGCCAGTACTGGCATGCCGGTATCCCTATTAGCTCCTTCATGATGCCGGTATTTACTTGTCCGCCTGACTTGTGATTTCCTCCCATTAGCGGCATGCCGGTATTGCTAGTATGATGGGCCGCGTGCCCATGCCGCTATTTGAGGCACCGTTATTAACGGTGCCGCTAATAGCGGGTCTTAGGTCGGAATAGCCCGGAGTGGTAAGCATTGCTGGTAATCCTTTACCGACGTCGTTTTTTCCTTCCCTCCAACCTCGGAATGACCCCCATTGTATTGTAACGACATGGAGATGAGGTGGGGCAATATGCAGGGCAACAGATGCAGAGATAGACGAATGTGGGATGCATACACGCTTTACCTACAGAGGGAGTCCGATAAAGAGGATGGAGTGCACTCTTCATCGCAAGATACTCCCCAACAGCTCCGGCGTAAATAATTAAACTCACTGATGGCACCCCGATGGTCTTGGAGGGGAGAGGTGTGACCCCAGACAACAATTACCCCTACTGCATCAGCTCGGAAGATGTTGACCTGAACACGAAACGCCTAATAGACTAACCATTGGACTCAGCCTAGATCTGCCGAGATGCTAGGTGCTGGCACATGTGGGGCAATCCTAGGTCTCCATTTTAAATCTATTAAGAGACAGCACCAGCTCACAATTACATGATAACGGCATGAGGAGGATGCGCCGAGAGGGATGTACCGGGGGAGGGTGGGAATAAAGGGGGGGTTATTGCAATGTTGTTTTTGCTTTGTTTGAAATAAATGGCAATACAAAGAATTTTTAAAAAAAAGTTAGACACAGCACACTACCTTAAATACAGCCTGTGGATTATATATAGGTGCTTATTTGAATATAGCCACTGTATCGAATGTAGCTGAATTGTAGAGTATAACCATTGTATGGAATTTAGCTGACTTTTAAAGTATAGCCACTGCATTTAATTTAGCTGAATTTGAGTTTAGGCACTGTATCGAACTTAGCTGAATATTTGAGTATAGCCACTGTAGTATAATTAGATACATTTCTTCAGTATAGCCACTATATTGAATGTAGCAGAATCTTCGAGTATAACCACTGTATTGGACCTAGCTGAATTTTGAGTATAGCCACTGTTAGGCAGAATCACCTGCAGTACCCTTTGGGAACACTACAGGTAATTAGAACTACAAGTGTTAGCACAATTTCACCTTTAGTACAAGCATGTACTACACAGTAAAGTGGAAGCGATGGCTAAACAGCCAGATTTATCTCAGGAGTTTAAATGAGCAGTAGTACAAGTTACACAAAGGACCAACTAATACAGTGATTCAAGCAAACACTTACTCAAGGTTTCTTGGTAAAAGAATATACATTTATTTACTCAGTCAGTTAGAAAACATTATACTAGCATAAGCAGCTCAATATCACACACCAATAAACCACAAAAATCCAACTGGTAAGTAATTGAACAAGTTTACATCCAAAATGAAGTGGGAGAAAAATGGCATTTCAGGTACTTAATAAAAGAAGGAAAAGACAAGGTTATAAGAATAGACAGCCCAAATGCATTCATGGACAGGTCAAAGGGTTTCAGTTAAATACAACCATTAATTCTTTTCAATAGGCCTGGACCAAAGTCAATGGTTTAGAGTCTTTTGTATAAAATAGCACAGTTCTGGTAAGTAACGGTAAAGTATTTGCCACAGAGATTAGAAGAATTTGGCTAAGTGAAAAGTTTGACCAATGTTAAGGGAAGGACAAGCTTTCATAGTTGAGGAAAGTTTCACACACTTTCTCGATGGCTGAAAAGATTTCCAGACCGCGTTTGCACGGTACCGTGTCAATGAAGAAAGCTGTAGCTGAGGCAGTTGTTCCTGGAAGTTCGAGCAGATCTCACTGTTCTTGAGCTTCAGTCATGGGGACAAGAAGGAGGACATCGCGAGGTTCCTGCACTGCCCAGGGAAGAGGCCAAAAGCTGTAGCAAGACAACGGTTTAAGGTGTGTGTGCCTTAAAGTCCACGAGGTGGTTTCCTTCCCTCTGGCTATCCAGTTTTCAACAGCACTCTGATGAAAATTCGACCAGGTGGGGACGGTGTCCAGGTGGCCTGCGAGTTGGTTGTTCTCACCAAACTCAAGGGAAGAAGTTAACCTTGAAGGGCTTCTCTGTCGTCAGAATTTCAGGCAGGGCTTCACCAGTCGTCCAAGAGTTGCAGCAGTCCTCTTTCTTCCTCTCCTCTTCGGTTCTTTCGTTCCAGTGGTCGACTCTGCTTTCCAAGTCCCAGAGACCTGCTTTTAAACAGTTTTCCCCCATTCATCCCAATCTGGCTGTCACTCGCACAGCAGGGTGGCTGACCTTGCCAGACAGCCAGCTGGCCTATCACGCCAGAGTGCATTCAGGTCTCCTATGAGACTAAGCACAGGGAGTTTCGGGCACCTCCCTCACATCCTGTCCACCCCAGACACTAAGGCACCAGAGGAGGGCTTCAGCACTGAAGCCCACCAGAGGCCAACGAACAAAGGGACCAAACCTGGTTTGGCGCGCAGAGACAAACACAAAAAGGACCTTTCCTAAAAGAAATGGCAAATAAAGATGACCAGAGTCTGTTTTTACAGATAGGTCTTGGGCGCAATATTGAAAAACATGGCTGACCCGATTTTTAGCTACCGTTGTTAGCGGTCGGGAAAAATCATGGTAATTTGATTTAAACCACTGCCACCAGCCATTTGAAGTAGGAAAGGGTAACATTTTACTGTTACATGAGTGTTTTGACTCGGGGGAAACTAGGCAACCCCTCCAGCACTCTATAGGAAGATAGTGTGTGCTGGGTAAGTACATTTAAAGAGACTAGTAAAATCAATTTACCTTTACAGGCTTTGGGATACAGTAGTCAGTCCCAGAGAAGGTATTTAAACCTTGGGGAGTCAGAAAGACACCACTGTGCCACTGCACTGAAGGTGCACTGAAGGTGCTGTGTGAAACACAGAAAATGTTGATGCCACTGGAGTTGTTTTAAAACTCCATATCCAAAGAACACAAAAGTAAAACACACGCACAATACATGGAAGAGTGGGGAAAAAAGGTTCACACTCTTCCTAGGTAAAGAAATAAAATCGTAGAAATCCAGCAAAGTTGCTGGGGTATAAAAAGGTAACGGAAATTAACACATATTCAGAATTCTCCCTAACACTTGTTCCCCCCAGACTAAGGGACAGGAGGGTTTAATCTACTCCTGGATGAATCTCCAGTCGGTGAAATATCCTGGAGAGACCATCAGCATTTTGGTGGTGACACCCAGACCTGTGTTCAATGGTAAAATCAAACCCTTGCCGGCTGATTGACCATCTCACTAGTTTTGGGTTTTATCCTTTCATTTGCATCAACCATCTCAAGGCTTGATGGTTAGTCTGAATCACAAAAGTAGATCCATACAAGTATGGCCTAAAGTTCTTCAGTGACCACAAAATAGCAAAGTATTCACACTCTATGGTTGCACACCTTGTTTCTGGTTCCTTCAGCTTCCTGCCGATGAAGAAGATGGGGTGCTCCCTATCTTTCCCATCCAGTTGACTAAGGACTGGACCAATACCTGTATTTGAAGCATCTGTCTGCACAGTGAAGGTGTGGTTATAGTCAGGAGCTCTTAGGACTGGAGCTTGACAAAAGGCTTTCTTTAGGACTTCAAATGCTTGAGTGCACTCCTCATTCCACCTGGCCTTTTTAGGGAATTTGGGAGAGGAGATCATATTCAAGGGAGAAGCTATGGTCCCATAGTTCTCAATAAAGTTTCTATAGAAACCATTGAGGCATAGGAAGGCTCTCACTTGGGTTTGAGTAGTAGGGGTGGCTCAGTTTTGTACAGCTTGTACTTTACTAGGTAATGGCCTGGTTCACCTCCTCCTATCTGATGTCCAAGGTAGACCACTTTACTCTGACCAATTTGACATTTACTAGCCTTTATGGTCCGATGGGCCTGTTCAAGAGCCTGCAAAACATATCCTAAGTGTTCAACATGTTCTTTCCAAGTGGGGCTGAAAACTGCAATGTCATCCAAGTATGCCATGCAGAAGTCCTCAATCCCATTCAGAACTTGATTAATCATCTTTTGGAATGTAGCAGGTGTATTCTTTAGTCCAAAAGGCATTACCTTAAACTGGTAGAGGCCTGCTGTGGTTGAGAATGCAGTTTTCTCATTGGCATGGTCTGTCCGTGATATTTGCCAATTGCCTGAACTGAGATCAAATGCACTGAGGTACGTGGCTGAACCATGTTTATCCACCAGTTCATCTGTCCTTGGTAAAGGGTGGACATCAGTCTTGGTGACTACATTAAGAGCTCTATAGTCCACACAGAATCTGAACTCCTTGGATCCTGCCTTTGGTACTAGAACAACTGGACTAGACCATGGACTAGTAGAGGGCTCTATTACCCCAAGATCAAGCATCTTGTTTACCTCCTCCTTTATGTGGGATCTTACATGATCTGACATCCAGTAACCTCTGTTTTTGACAGGTAAACAGTCACCAGTTTGAATATCATGCTGGCCCCAAGGGGTCAAGCCTGGTGATAGTGAAAAAAGGGAGGCAAACTGATTTAACAGAAACTTGCACTCCTCCTGTTGTTCAGGCATCAAATTAGAAGAGAGATTAACTGCTTCTATTTTCTCATCTAAAGGCTGGCCTCTGAGTAGGTCAGGTAGAGGTTCACTCTCCTCCTCCTCTTGGGCTGAAGCTAGAAGCAAAGCTTCCACTTCTGGTATTGTGACATAAGCTTTTAGACGGTTGGAGTGAAAGACTCTGGGAGCCTCCTTAGGATTGCCTAAGTCCACCAGACATTTGGACCTCTCCAAGTTTACCCACAAACTAGATGGGTCCTATCCATTTGTCCTGTAAGGCCCTCTGCCTTGTAAGAACCATAACTAACATTTGCTGGTCTTGAGTAAACTCAACCATGCCTGCCTTCTCGCCATGCCAATGTTTGACCAGAGCCTGACCTGCTTTTAAGTTATCTGATGCTTCTGCCATCATGTGTGACATTCTCCTCTGGAGACCTATCACATAGTCAGTGACTCTCACTGGATTGGTGGAAGGAGCACTCTCCAACCCCTCCTGAACTAGGGCCAAGGGGGGTCTAACTGGATGGTCATAAAGAAGTTTGAAGGGACTAAATCATTCTCCCTCCCGAGGGATTTCCCTATAAGCAAAGAGAATGCATGGCAGTAGAAGGTCCCACTTTCTTCTTAGGGGTTCCTCTAAAGCACCTATCATGCTCTTTATGGTACAGTTAATCCTCTCTACCAGTCCATTTGTCTGAGGATGGTAGGCAGTTGAGAACTTGTAAGTCACTCCACAGTTTTTCCACAGGGCCTGCATGCAGTTGGGCATACAATTGGATGCCCTGTCAGAGATAACCTTGTTAGGAAAACCTACTCTGGTAAAAATACCAAGTAGGGCCTTAGCAACAGCATGAGATGTAACAGTTCCCATAGGTATTGCTTCAGGATACGTAGTAGTAGGTCTACTACAACCAGGATAAACCTGTTTCCTGAAGATGTGGGAGGGTCTAAGGGACCAACAATGTCGATTCCTACCCTCTCAAAAGGAACTCCCTCCACTGGGAGAGGCACCGAGGCTGCCACATTCTTGGCTCCACTCTTGCCAGAGGTTTGAAAAGTGTGACAGCTCCTACAGAACTTATCTACATCAGACCCAACTTAGGCCAGTAGAAATATAAAGAGAGCCTTTCCTTGGTCTTCTTAAAGTTTAGGTGACCAGCCGAAGGCATCTCATGGGCTAACTGTAGGAATTGGAGTCTGCTTTCAAGAGTCACTACACGTCTTCTGTAGTACCCTGGGATAGACTCAGTTGGTTCACTGTAGAAGAGGCCATCTTCCGAGTACAACCTGTGCTTCCCTGACTCTTGCCCATTCAGCTGGGAAGCTGCATGTTGGTGAATACCTTCAAGAGTAGGACACTCTTTCTGCCCTCTGCTGAAGTCTGCCCTGCAGGGTCCACCGTCTGCCAGTAGAGACTGCAGCTCAGTATGGTCTGCAGGTTCCAGATCTCCATCAAGAGCAAGGTCCTCTTCCAGCTCTGATTCCTCAGCAGCCGATTCAACCACACAAGGTTGTTCCACACACTCAGCCTCAGCTGGTGGGGGAGCCACAGGTGCGACTTTGGACAGTCCTCTCGGGGATGTCCTTGTTGGTAGCACGTGCTGGCTGGTTTCTTCCTGGAGGTTTTATGTTTCCCCTTGTCCTCCTTTGTCTTAGAAATTGCAGTCAGCAAGTCCTGTGGACTGGGAGTTATAGTTTCCTCTATAATCTCCTCTGGAGAGCCCCTTAAGGTACTCTCTCTGGCCTTCCTAGTCTGCTCCTGTTTCCTTGAGCTGGGAGGCCTGGAGGTATTGATACAACTCGAAGAGTTTTTAATTCACTCCCCAACAGGACTCTTCCAGATACTTCACTCTCCACACATACAGGTATCTTGACAGTCATATCATTGCACTGGATGAGATCTGGTAACTGTGGAAGCATTTGGGCAGGGCCTCCAGCAAGCTTAGTTAGGAATTTGGACGGCTTAGCAACATCCTCTTCCTTGAAAAATGATTAATCAACTACAGTTATGCTGGCCCTAGTATCTCTAATGGCAGGGATCTCCTGACCATTCACAAGAACACTGTTTTTGTAATACCCTTTAGTATTGTCTGGAATAGAGTTATACACATCTAAGTTCTGTTGTTCCCACAGACCCAGGGATACTAAAGAAACACTGGCTGAGACTTTCATGGGTTCCTCAGCCAGTAAGTGAAAGTTTCCACTTGTAATTGGTACTTCATCCACTGGGTAAAAGGCTAAGGAGACAATGTGGACCCCTGAAGGTTTACCCTTACATCTGGGATCCCCTTTCACAAGGTCAGTTGACCCACAAGCATAACATTTACCAAATGTCTTTATGAATGGGGGTTTGTTCTGACTTCCTTCTGGTTTATCACCAGAAGGTACACTAGCCTGATTCAGTTTCCCTTGTGGCTTACCCTTGTTCTGTTTGGGGCCCTCTTTTTAATTGGAGGTATTAGAATTCTCTTTGGTATCTTTCTTGTGCTGCTTCCCCTCATCCGTCTTCTGAGTTATCCCAGAATCCTTGTGAGTAGCCCTGTTGTCAACTCACAAGTCAGCAGCCCTTGCTAACTTCTTGGGATCAATTTCCTTATAGTCAGCCAAGTACTGTCTCAGCTCAGGAGAGCAGGTATCATAAATAGATTCCAACATTAAGAGATTTCTCATACCTTCATAAGTGTTCACTCTGTAACCCTTAACCCATCCATCTAAGTTTTTCAAACATTAGGTCACCCAGGTAGCCCAAGGTGTGCCATCATGCTTTTTGAGGGTTCTAAACCTCTTAAGATACTGAGAAGGGTCTTCCCAAATCTAGCTATCAAAGCTAGCATCACGGTTGCATACTCCTTTCTGTCTCTATCCCCCAACTCCATTACCACATCAGTTGCAACAGGGGGTAGCTTAGAAAAAAGCCAAGGAATCAATTGATTCCCTGTAATGTCTTCAATCCCATGGTTATATTCAAAAGCAGCCAACCAATCCAAAATAGCAAGATCAACCTAATACATACTTACTGCATCTTTGGGCATGCGAGGCCTCTTAGGACAGGAAGACCTAGAGGACTCTGGGAGAGAACCAGTTTCAAGAGACAACCTTTTCATTTCAAGTGCATGATTAAATTCCATTTCTCTGAGTCTAAGCTCTTGATGCTTTGTTTCAGTTTGATCTTGGATTCTTTAAAATTCTAACTCCAGTCTCATCTTTTGAAGTGAGATAAATTCAGGACGTAGATTTGGACCTGATGGGTTACCTGTGGTCAAAGGTTGAGGCCTATGAGCAATAGAGGTAAGACAGGGCCTACATTCTGAGACTCTATTGCCTCATCTAACTCATCCACAATATTAGAGCTCGGCTCTGACATGTTATCATCCTGATCAACATGTTCCACATTTGCTGCAGGTGTGGGGGTTTCAGACCCACTCCTCAGACTTTGGTATTCTAACAACTTTTCTATCAATTCAACCTTTTTGTCTTTTACAGTGAGATTCCTAGCTTTACACATATATTTCAATTGATCAACAGTTAAAGTCACTAGGGTCTCCTGTCTGTAGCTTTCCATATCAGTCATGATAAAACAATTGCTTTACTAGTATTGCTTTGCCTTGGGAGGATTATTTGAACAAAAGTAAAAGTAGCACTCTAAGTCTAACAAGTATACTTTATCCTCACTGCTGTACACCAGTGTTAGGCAGAATCACCTGCAGTACCCTTTGGGAACACTACAGGTAATTAGGACTACAAGTGTAAGCACAATTTCACCGTTGGTACAAGCCTGTACTACACAGTAAAGTGGTAGCGATGGCTGAGCAGCCAGACCTATCTCAAGAGTTTAAATGAGCAGTAGAACAAGTTACACAAAGGACCAACTAATACAGTCATTCAAACACTTACTCAAGGTTTCTTGGTAAAAGAATATACATGTATTTACTCAGTCAGTTAAAAAACATTACACCAGCATAAGCAGCTCAATATCACACACTAATACACCACAAAAATCCAACCGGTAAGTAATTGAACAAGTTTAGCTCCAAAATGAAGTGGGAGCAAAATGGCACTTCAGGTACTTAATAAAGGAGGGGAAAGACAAGGTTATACGAATAAACATCCCAAATACATTAATAGGCAGGGCAAATGGTTTCCGTTAAATACAACCAGCAATTCTTCTCAATAGCCCTGGGCCAAAGTCAATGGTTCAGAGCCTTTTGTATTGGATAGCACAGTTCTGGTAAGTAACGGTTAAGTCTTTGCCACGGAGATTAGAAGAATTTGGCTAGGCGAAAAGTTTGACAAATGTTAAGGGAAGGAAAAGCCTTTGTTGTTGACTGTGTTTGCACAGTACCACTGACACCAGCCGTTTGAAGTGGGAAAGGGTAACATTTTACTGTTACATGAGTGGTTGGGTCAGGGGAAGCTAGGCAACTCCTCCAGCACTCTATAGGAAGATAGTGTGTGATGGGCCAGTAAATTTGAAGAGACTCGTAAAGTCACTTTAACTTTACAGGCTCTGGGAGACAGTAGTCAGTCCCAGAGAAGGTATTTAAACCTTGCAGAGTCAGAAAGACACCACTGTGCCACTGCACTGAAGGTGTTGTGTGAGACACCGAAAAAGATGATGACACTGGAGTTGTTTTAAAACTCCACAGCCAAAGTACACAAAACACACACAAAATTCATGGAAGAGTGGGAAAAAAGGCTTGCACTCTTCCCATGTAAAACAAATCAAATCCAGCAAAGTTGCGGAGGATCTCCAAAGGCAAGGGAAATTAGCACATATTGAGAATTCTCCCTAACAGACACTGTACTGAAGTTAGCTGAATTTTGAATATAGCAATGATGCTGAAGTTAGCTAAATTTGTGAGGCAACTGTCCACTAACCCTACTAAAAACTCTTGAATATCCTGCATACTCACCCTCAAACAGAAAATAAAGTACACTCATACCTTTACCGCAGCAAAAACCTAAAACCACCTCAAAATGCACACACTACGCAACACCCAACAAGAAACTAAACCAATTACACACAAATCATCCCATAAACACTCATACACCAAACACCAAATAACATCTACAAACTAAAAAGAAACCAGCCCACAGTGACTGAACTGAAGCTACCAAGAGCACATCATACCTCTATTGCGCATTCCCTCCCAATCCCAATAACTAAGCCTTCCCAGGCCTCCTTTGTTTTCAGATTCGCCAGCGCAGCGGGAGACCATGAAAATGGCAGTGGTGCACAGTATTAATCACATTAAAATAACATAACATAACATTTCTCTTCTCTCCTGCTTCCCTCCTCCTTTCTCTTCCCCAACTTGCTCAGTTCCCTGACTGGTCACCTGGTGAATCTCCAGAGCCTCACAGGTCCCAGGCTCCCCCGAGTCCTGCAATTTCCTGTGGGCCTCTGCACTCTGATTGGCAGTACTGCACTTGAAATACGTTCCACGAGAGCGGCAACCACTCTGCACTTAACCTGGCCCCTGCTGGACTGAGCGCACTTGTCCCGCCTCCCTCACACTTCCTGTCTGTGCACTTGCACGTCCTTGAATGTACTAGGCCTAACAAGATTGTCTGTCCTGTCCTCCCTCCCTCTCCCCACCCTAGCTTGGTTGTGACTGAAATACTTGTGCACATGTGCATTAGTGATGACCAACCATCAATCAATCTGAATATTGTTAGGCCTAGTATGGTAGTTTAAAGTCCTGTATGTCTTTTTCCCTCTCCCCACCGCTCTCCTCACTCTCTGTTATGCACTCACATGATCTGATAAGTTGTTAGGCATAGTACGGTAGGTTTTTGATTGTATGCACCCCCTCCCCCTCAACCTCTCCTTCTGTCTTTCCTTCCTGTCATGCACTTGCACTAGTAGAAATGCCTCTGGCTTAGTATGCTAGCTGTTTTTTGTTAGATCATTGGGAACCCTCACGGCCTATGAATGACTGTATTCCCTTGTTCCCTTCCCACCTTGAAGCGCTTTGAAGCACTTGTGTATAAGCGCTTTACAAATAAACAATTACAATTACAACAACATTACCCCGAACACAGAAATCGGGGCACCTACGCAGGCCTTTTTATGTACTCCCTTTCACAATGGTGGACTAGCCCTACTGGTCAGGGCACCCTCCCAATGCCATGCCATCATTGCAAATGCCAGCGGTCCATCTACAAATATCCTTGTCTCTCTTTCAGAAAAATTAATGTCAGCTGTGCGAAACATGTCCTGTCATTTTAAGCAGCATGTGGGCCACCGCCCTGAAATGACTCTAGTTTGATGCCAACCAGGCAATCTTGCTCGTCAACTTCCATGCTGACATGTTAAAAGGCCTTGGCTGCTGGCCTTTTCCCTATTATCACCTCAGAATCTTCTGCGAGTAGGCGACAATCACAGCAGTGCAAAACCTGCCAATTCACAAACATTCTGAGACACGGCTCTTCCTGAGGGCCTTTCGACCCACTGATGCCAAACCGTTTTCTCCAATATGGAGGATCACCAATCCAGACGTGGTCATTGACTTACCCCCGCCTCAACCAGATCACCCTTTAATTGACTCACTCACAACTCGCCAACACCGAATTACGAAAAGATATAAGCCGCTCGCATAACATTCAACACCCAGGCCCTTTTCTAAATGAGTCCCTCTTTGCAAAGGAATGGCTGACAATCCAAACCACACAACCATCCATCATGAAAATCAACAAGATCAACATCATGATATATAAACCCTACAGTCCCTCAACCTTTCCCCCAGATCACCCTCATAACCGATACAGCAGGTGAGGTAAAACACAGAGGTTGCATGCTGAAGATCTCTACCTCCCTATCCTGTTAACCTGTTCCTCTCCCATACCCAGTCTGGCCGCCACAGTGACCGCACTGATCCTAAAGTAATGAGAAGAATAGCCCAATCCATTAAAACTAGCTCCGCTGAGAGCTCGCTGGAACACTCTTAAACTGAAACTGGGACAAGCAGGACCTATCCACATGTACCCACAGAGGACTCTCCCTACTCCTGAATAGCCAACTAATTGGCCATTGCTCTAACAGGACCTCAACCTATTCCAATGACACCCTGGCAGCGTGCCCCTCCTGCTCTGTCCTGGAACTACACACTCGTAAATGCACACTTGTCCAATTTATAATGCACAACTTGTCCCTCACAAGACCTCCCCAATGAGTAGCACTTTTTGTGTGTCACTAGCTCCCAATATTGAAAGCCCCAGAAAACACTCTCACCAATGGTGCTCACAAGAATTCACACTGATTGAAGCATACCCACCACAGGGCTGCAATAATCGCACCCACTCTCCCACCATCCAGTATCTTCCTGGCATCTGATCTATAGCCTTGCAACTACACCCACCTCGCTATCGCTTTCCTTACCACAAAGTCCACAACCCTAAATTCCATTAAAGATAACACTGCCAAAAACCCCTTTGTTGCCACCTTTCTCTCCCTCAGCATGTAAGTGATCTAAATACAAACATGTGTCATGAGCACCCAGTGGAAAGTGTCCATTCTCCCAACATAATTCACAAAACCCTTTATAGGCCCCATTCAAAGGCAGTTTTTATCTTGACCCCAAATTACCATGCAATCAAATGTGCGTGTTCTGGCAACCAAACCTCGACAGCGGTTATAAATAACCTATCATATCATATCATGTTCTTCCGCCACTGGATGCCAGTGCATGCATTCCTGCCTCTTGCAATGAGATAAGGCATCATCAGCGTTATTCTGTACCCTGGCACATGCTTCGCCCTGAACTTCACATTTGCACCCAAACATAGCAGCACTAGCTCCTTCAGTGAGTGCAACACTATTCCACATATTTCCCCCTTGTTATTCTAGGGTTTTTATCCTGAAGGTCCAGTTTCCACACTGACAGCACCATCACTCTTGGGAACAGCTGTAAAAGGTAATGCTGTGCACCAAACCCCTTCAAACCTAACCGTCCCTCCAAGGTGCCATAAACCATTTCTTGCTTAAAATAGCTGCAAAACTCACACTCCCAATGTATCAGTAAAAATTACAATTTCACAGTTTGACACCTCAACTGCCGGCCAGACCAGAGACCCATTGAAATCTACCAAAATGGCAGTTCATACCCTCAAATCCTCTTTGATCTCCTAAGACAACCTTGTCCGATGGTGCTTTGATTTCCTTAGACACACATGTCCGATGGTGCTTCTCCTGCAAACCAATCATGGTTCCTGCAATGGTCCTCGCAAAAGGTCTATCCATAGGGATAATAATTAAATCAAAGTTCAATTGCCCTCAAACCCCTGCAATCCCCTCAGTCTCACCTTCCTTGTTTGTAAATACAACTCAACTGACTCCTGAAGTACCTGAAATTCTCTTGCAGCAACCTGCACACCCCCTCTTCTGAGTCCATCTCAATTCCCAAGAAAGCCAATCTCAATGTCAGCTCTTCCCTCTTGTCCTGAGCCAATAGAACCCACAAACTGGTGCTTACTGATGGAAAACCTGGAGCATCCAACCACATTCCTCGGATGAATGGGGGCCTAACTACAAGAAATTGTTGAGGGAGTACAATAATTGCAGAGACCTGAAAACTATCCTGGTGACTCACTTGAGAAGCATGCTGAACTTCTCATAGTACGAACATGGCATAACACGCCCCATAGGTATGTATTTATCAAAATAACATCGCCCTTCACATTGGAAGCACAGCATAAGGTAGCCATGTTGGTGTACTGGCAACAAGCAAAATGATATTCTTTATGCAAATTTTTCCATCAATGATCCAACCTCCCAATTCCAAAGACAAACCAAAGCCTGTTCAAAAGAAGCATACCACACCACACACAATACTTCTGAAGTCACATCACTCAGACAAGACAAGGTAAGGATGAGTCAAAATTGTCCCATCTCCTTCGGCCCCAGGACCAATGGAGAAGATACAAATGATTGGAAGGGTCAGACCAGGAAAGGATCTGCCACCCTTCACAGTGTCATTTCCATTACCACCGGTGTTCCCCATTGCTGAGGCCTGGGTCTGTGGGACTCTGAGGCCAGCATCCCTACTGCAGGGATGAAGAATCTCTTCTTAAACCCCCAAAAACACATGCCTCTTGTACACTGAAGGATGCATACTCAACCACTGTGTCAATGGGACCATCCCCAATGGTGTGGACAAACTCTCATTCCTCACCACTACCTCCACACCCATGTTGGGATCTGCTCCCTGGCTCTAGAAGCTCTATTGCTCTATTGTCCGGGCCACTTCAGCTCCTTTGCCTTAGCCTGTTTATGACACTGCACCTCTGGGTGTAATCCAAGCCCACAGAAATAACAGATGTGTCAAAACTTACAAGTTGCTGCTGACCAGGTGCAAGAATTTCCATTGAAAGCCCAGCAGACACCCCTCTGGTCACTGGTCAGGCTACTGGTCCAATAGCACCGGTCGGTCCTTATGAGCCCCTGTTACTCCACACTTACCATAGACTGTTTAATTACTGTATTTTTCATCCAGATATCAACAGCTTATTGACCCAGTGTAGATCAATGCTCCCTGCCTTTGCCACCTGCATTTCTTGTCAAACTCTATCCAAGCCCCTTCTAGGCAATCAGAATACGTTGACAATATCAAATTCTGATAAGTGATCATTTTCTGAGCCAGCTTGAGTCAATTTTCTAGCATCACTGACATACATTGAAAACCCCAATGACCAATTTACAATCGTCATCTCAATGAAAGCTTTCTTTTCCGTACCCTAACTCCCTTTCTGGCTCTTCCCATCCTTCTGGGACTCCTCCCATCACACTGCTCTCTAACAAAGAGAAGAAATCCTCAAACTTATCCTTCCATATTTTTTTCTTCATCTCGGGAGACACATGTCATGTTAACAGACCTCCTCCCGGGGGCTGGAGTGGAGAGGGGGGCTGGGAAAGCATCCACCTGACCCGTCGCCTTCTTACCTACTGTAGACCCACATTCTGCCTCTTTTTTCTTTGTACTCTCCTTACTGGTGACTGATGCCCCTGCACTGCCCGAACATGGGGCCGTGAACACAACATAAAGCAACCTCCATTGTCATTTGTCACAGAGGAGGTGTTTCCCTATGACCTGTGTGTCATTGGAATGACTGTCACACCAGACCCCAAATTCAAGAGAAGGTGAAAATGTCCAGAACTTTAAAGATTATACAATCAGTGTGTCAAATCTTTTCCTGTTACTCTGTACAGGATTTGTAACTAGCACTTGCAGGGTTCTGTCACCTCAATTGAGCAGGGTCCAGGGCATTAACGGTCTCAACTCCAGTCAGTGTTTTCCTACCAGCAGTCACCTCAAATACTCCCGTGGGGTGGTAAGGAATATTAGCGTTCCTCTTACTAGGATGTCTCTGTTCAGCTCTATGGTAGTGATCTATGGAACACACTGTACTCCCAACAGAGTTCCAGGTGAATCCTTGTTCTTTCAGAGACCAAAGATGCATCAACAATGTAACAAGAGTCATTTACGTGGTGATGTCATATGCAGAGTGCTCCGTCTGCAAGAGTTGTGCAGGGGTACAGGAGGTTTGGGATTGCCAGCATAATCTAAGATAGTGGGACCCTTTGTGGACTGAAGCGACTTGGAAAGCATTGATACCCAATGAATGCCTTCTGAGAGATTAGAAATGTCCCTCTTTTCCCCCTCTACATCCAAAGCATAGTCACCCAATTCCTCTTTATCATCCTTGTGAGTTGACAAGTTCATTACCTGCGGACTCTGAGTATTTACTCTTTGGAGAAAGGTAATATAGTACTGCCACCTGTGCTACTCCAACTCCACCCCCTTAGTTTGTCTGCCTACATTAAAAGGACAGTAATAAGAACACTTTGGTGTGTGGTGGCCATTGTAATGACAGGGATGTCTTTGAAGAACTGGTTCCCAGCTGAATCCCAACAGAATGTTCCTGCTCCATGTAGAATGTCAAAGTCTTTCGGACTTGGGACAGTTAGGAAGATGAGCTTTGCTCTTCCTTCAGCTCAATGCCTTCACCTCTATTGTAGTGATCTATGGAGAAGACTGTACTCCCGACAGAGTTCCAGGTGAATCCTTGTTCTTTCAGAGACTAAAGGTGAATCAAGTAAGTCCCACATATTTAATAAGATTCATTTGCCTGGTGATGTCATGCCCAGAGTGCTCCGTTTACAGGAAGAAGGGAAGAGTACAGGATGTTTGGCATTTCTAGCAAAATGTAAGATGGTGTGACCCCTCTGTGGACTGAAGCTCTCTCCTATGCTACTCTAACTCCACCCCCTTTATGTGTCTGCCTTCAACAAAATGACAGTAGTATTCACACCATAGTGTGATGCAGCCATTTAATGACAGAGCTGTCTTTGAAGAACTGGTTCCCAGCTGAATCCCAACAGAATGTTCCTGCTCCATGTAGAATGTCAAAGTGTTTCAGAGCAGATTGAATAGAGAGGATTTCACAAATGGGACCCAAATGGTTGTTTTGGTTGAACCCACCAATACAAACTGAATACACACCAGGCCCTGTCATGAATGAGTCACTGCCCACCAAGCTGACGACGAAATGACATCAATTTCTTGTGGCTGGATAATTGTGCTGCTCCAGTAGCTGCCATGTTAATACCAGGCAAGGCTTATATTTATTTATATATATTGCCACTAATTATAATATTTAGAGTCATAGGTTCTCATGGTTAAAAAGTACCCCTGCCTGTTGGAACATTGGGTACCAGCAACTGTGGGTTCCAGCACATGTTTAGGAATGCACATGTGACCTTTGAATGTTGGAACTACGAGGCAGCTACTGTGGGATGCCAGTAGACCGTCACAGCAGAGGCACATATGTGCACTATACATTTTGGCATTAAGCTATATGAAATCGAGCTTGATTAGCAGAGCTAGCTTTCAGAGGAAGGATTACCCACATCCATTTGCTTGTAAAAATATATTAAGCCCAGGCTGTACTGCCCTCACAGATGGCATTCACAGAACCTGCTGGCACACAACCATGGGATTGGGTGCAAGACTTGAACCATCCATTTTAAACAGAGAGGCCTAGTGGTGCGGTGTCCTCTGTTTTCTATAAACCAAAATAAAGAGGAGGGAAAGCCCTGTCTTTTAAATGTTATGAAATCATTGTGTCAAATCTTTCCCTTTTTCTTGGTACAGGCTCTGAGAGATGCTGTTGGAGGTGGCGATAATTCTATTTTCAGATTTGTATTAATTGTATATGGTTTGCATGAACTCTTTACAATAAAATCCATTTACAATAAAAACTACAATACATGTCACATAAAACATCATGTTACTAGCACTTCAGAGAACAGTTCCATAATCATTGATAACACGATTTACAGTACAGAGCTAAAAAGGTAAAAAGAAAGTTCATGATAATACGCATCATTTTTTTAAAATTGAACTATCGCAATATACTGGGAGATGGTAATAATGTTTCCAAAGTTGTTTGATGTCAGTTGTGTTATTTGAGAAATACACGCCACACTTTTGAGTCAGCAACAAATGGAAAGAGAGAAATAATAATACCAAAAGGATAAACAATTCCAAGATATAATCTATTTGGTTTGGCCATCAAAGGTCTCCATAGGCTGAGAACATACTAGATGCATACCGTGATGAATATGTGCTTGCTTCTCCACTTGTATAGCATAGTGCTGCCTTATAGACTGTGAGAGGGGTCATTATCGCGGGGTAATGATCCAACACAAACCTATGGTGTGAACAACCCCTCCAGGGGTCTATTACCACATTGTGCTAATAGTAAAACATGTTTTGGTGATGCAATGAAATAAATTACTTTGTGGGTAAAGTAAATAGGCAAACTGAGTTAGTAAATTAAATGTGGTTTTATTTTGTAGTATTTAAGTAACATCTTTTTCCTCATAACGTAAGCATGTTAATTGCAACTTGGATTAACTGGAACAGGAAAAGGCTTACCATAAGCATGCATTAGGTGTCATGTAAAAGTAAATTGTTTCTCTCTAAGAAAGTGAAAGCAGTTTCCAAGGTTTTGGCTTCCTATTTCATGTCTTAAATAGTTTTTTTCAACAAAAAAGTTCTGCCGAGACAAGGTGGCTTGTTAAAGAAACCTCTTGACTGTAAATTACGTTGTTGTTTCCCTGTCTGCTTCTGAAGACAGAATGTTCAGAATGCAGTCAATACCAGGAGTTATTGACTGAACCTTAAACATTCTGATTGGCTGAGAGGAGATCAATAACATTCTCCATGTGGTAATTCATAATTTTCACATCTTTAAGCAGAGAAAGTCCACCTTATGGTCTCCTTTACAATCACACAGGAGCTCGAAAGCACCACTTACTAAGGTTGCGCCTTGTCTTACAGGTACAGCTCTATAGGAGTCCAACAGAAGGCAGTAGCATAAAATCCTATCAGATAAAATAAGAGGTATGCTTTAGTTGCAAAAATGAATAGTGCTGGAGCAAAGAAAATGGTTTTAAGAAGTAGTTGAACTACGAGCAAAACAAAAATATAAGTAGTGGAACTCATTTCCCATTTGTCATTGCTCACTATGAATTATGTTTTTTGAACATCCTCACATGCAGAAGGAGCAGTCATGTACCTGGAAGCAAGAACAGTGAGGGTGAAAAAGGAGGATTCTGGACACATAATTGCCATATTGCAGCTGAGAACCTGCAATGACTCTGTTGGTATGAAGACAGGTGCTAGACGTTTGTAATCCTTCCCGCCTCCCGCTAAAAATGGTACTTTAATTAATTAAGCACATCTGTACTTAAACATTGAAATGGTACAGTCCGGTTTCCCCTGGGCTTCACCTGCATAAACTGTGCCACGTCAGGGACAAGCTGAAATAATAATAATGAGCTTCAATGTATTCTCTGGTACAAAGAGCCATTGGAGCAGTTAGTTTCCACCCTCCAGTCTTGAGCGCTGTACAGCAGGTGCACTTTCAAGGGCTGTCAAGGGCCCCACCTTGCTGCCCTCCAAATTGCCATAGAGTTACCTGGATGATCCTGCCAACGAGTGTGGCAGTTCGCCATGTGCTGTAGAGGGACCGGATACTTTACCACCATGACTCGGGACTCCTTTTGCTAACACATCATCACATGGGCTGAAGGAGGCTGCTCCACAAGTTAATACCATTTGCTTAATACTCTGGAGCTCCAGTGCAGCACTCCCTGATACCATTGCAGTGCCACTGCTGGGCCTGTCATTGGCTCACCTCTTCCTCTTCTGGCCGGCACCATTTCCAAGTCTTCACCGAGGCACTCTGGAGATGTGGCCTAGGATATACTGCACATTGGCCTCACCTGCCTCACCCTTCACCCTGGCTGCACTAGGCAAATGTGCACGGGGCTTGAATACTGATGGGCCCCTCATTTGGTAGCATCTTCATCAGGAATGCCCTCTTCACGTGGCCCAGTCCATTGTCCTCTGGAGGAGCCTTGCTGCTGTCCTTTACCCGGGCCGCCCAGCTCACATGGCCTGGGCTACTCAGACTACCGCCTAGCTACTGTCTTAGTGGCCCACCACTGCCAAGAATCTGAAAGAACATGAAAAAGAAGACACTGCCTCAGACATACCTGGCCAGGAGGCCTTTGCCCAAGCAAGACTCTTGAACTCTTCATTCAAAGACACTATATTTTTAAAAAAGTGCGCACTCCATAATTTGAATATATTTTAACCGTTTTCTAATTTCAATTATTCAGATACGGTGAGTATGTTGTTGTATGGGGATTGTCGGGATAATAGGTGTTTTTAAAAATGGACTTGTATGTTTCTGTACCCCATATTTTATAAAACAACCAAGTACCAAGATGGTTTTGAAACACTGGTCAACAACCAAATAGCCCTCTAACTGGTATTTGCCAATAAAGAGGCAAAACAGAGTGGATAGTGGTATGCCAAAAGCAAGGTAACCCAGCTTTAATTGCAATGTAAAACTGGGGGAAAAACAAGATTAACAGCCAAACTCTCACTCAAGATTCTCTCCAACTCTCAACAGGAAACAGCACTTTATATAGCTATTCTGATGTCACAGTTATGACAACCTATCGCTCCTTGTCATTTGCTCCCTCTACTAAGCTAAATATATAATTCTATATGTCCAAATATTATGATTGGACAATCCTTTATCTAAGATCCCACCCATAAACCATCCCATAAAATGTGCTACATCATCATTCTTGAGTATTATTGGTAGACTCAAAATTACTTTTGTTGTGAAAAAAGACATGTGCTTATCGATTAACATGCATTTACACTCTCCGTGAACTGGCGGCATGATGACATATTTTATGTAGATGGGAAGAGAGGAAAAGCGTATCTTCTTTGTTCTTAATTAAATTAAACACCCCATGTTATCTCTGCCATGATGTCGCTGAGTCTCAAGGACCACTTCTAATAATTCCTGTCCTCCTCATCCTTGCAACAGTACCAGCGCCATTCTGTTCTTGACACATTTATTAATACTGTTATTATGAATCATTCTCCTTTCACCACGTGCACGGTAATTAGCCGCATCCGCATTTCGCTGTAACGCCTAGCTGATCGCTGAGACAGTAATCTGCCAACTACTTATGATATTTCCTGGGCTATTCAGTTCGCCCCATAGTCTTCAAGTAGTCTGCTGTGTTATCGTAACTTGATTTACCTTGACAGTTGGGTGCACACAATAGTATCTTGTTCCACCATGTAAACATCCTCTACGGAGCCTTGGGTTTTGACATTCCTTTGAAGCAGCGACCATTTAGCTGGCCACAGCATTTTTCTGAATTAAATGTATTTGTTCAAATAGCGTGCTTAACTGGGTCATCTGTTAAAGCTGCAGTGTTTAATTATCTGCTGTGTTTGGTGAAATTTTAAAATGGTAATTGCTTGTCACATTATTTTCCTCTGCAGGACACATTTGCTTGTTATTTACTGATTTCCGGTGCATGCCTGTCACATTATATCTCCCAATAAGTAGCAGCAACCTTATCCTGCCTACAACTGTCCTGCCCTACTTGTGTAGTCACTCCCTATCTTGTGTACATGCCTTCCTGTCACCTATTCTATTTTACAACACACTAATTGTGCAAGCTAATGACTTCTCTCTCCCCTACTTGTGTAACAAAAATAACTATCCTTTGTGCCAGCTGCATTTCCAGGAGCATTTAAAGTGTAGTTTAAAATGTGTCTTTTCTTATCTTATAATTTGGTTTCTTCTGAGGAAGGCAGGGGGACAGAGCCTTCAATAATTGCCCCACTACAGGTTTGACCAGTTAGACTGAGGGCAATGCCAGAGAATGGATAAAACAAAGAACAAACTAGTGGTGTCTAATGGTCAGTGTCTTATTTGTGTCACCACCTGTATATTTTATCTGTCATATTGTATAATATAGTGAAGAGAGGGTCCCTGGAATGGCCATTGTGTCCCCTATACGCATGACAGCCCGAAGAATGCCAAACGAGAGATCCCAGTCGCTGTTTGGCCAAAACCCAGGAGAGCCAGAAGGTCCTACGTATGTGAGTAGATATTCTCTTAGACAACCGTTCAAACCCTATCCAGCTGATGTGCTTGTGGATACAGGTGCCCCATCACTGGACCAGGTTGACTAATGATAAATATCCAGCCGTGCTGACGTCATTATTGACACCATGACATAGTAACGTTAGTCATGAAGTTACACAGACACGCACATGCACACACGAAGAACATGCATACACAGTTCTGCAGACAGAGGACAGATAGATGTACATACTGTCAGAAGCCTATTTCCCTTTCTCTAGCCAAATGCAGAAACACAGGAAAGCGAAAAGTCACACTGAGCAGGCTTCACCGCAACTTACTTTTTGGAACTACAGGGACGTATAAGGAACCTGGAAGGGTCGAATACTACTAACCCCTAAAACGAATAATAGAATATATATGTAGGGAGACCATATAATGACTGTAGTGATTTCACATGAAGCAATAGGCCTCAGAATAAGGAACAAAGAGATCCAGACTGCAGCATGAAGCAAAGGGCCAGTGGTCGCAACCAAGGACAAGGGCAGGTGAAACATCCCTGGATATCAGGGCAGGGAGCCACCTGCAAAATAACAGAGTAACTCCTCACTAATTGCAGACCGGAATGCTCAGTTTTGCAGTCCTCACCCACGTGACTCAGCCAATCTGAACAATAGCCCTTTACCCATGAGGGGAAGAGAAGCGGTGTCCTGCGAAGGCAGGTGGAATTGTTACATGTGTTGCCCAAAGAACATTGCAACTTGCAGGCACTCTATCAGGCTAGGTGGCTATACCAATGGAAACAATCGGGACACACAGTCTTTCTCATCACCTTGAGAAGGTACACTGAGTGCTTTCAACAGAGTAGGGTCCCCGCTCTGGGGCCACTCACTCCAGCCACCAATCAGGGAGCCCAAATCCTGGGGTGTTGTGTAATGGGCAAGGGTCAAAGGCAACTGTGCAATGTGGGAGCCCTATAGATAATAGTACCCGAGCTACGCTCTTAGGTTTTTGTGGAAGTGTTTGGACCTGTGATGTCATCTGGGGATAAAAGCTCATGACATGGGCTCAGGAGCTGTGAATTGTATTTTTCCTGTATGATCCCTGTCTTTTTGGAAAATAAAGGACAGTTCTAATTTGCCCTTGACTGACTCCTCTGTCATTTTCCAGGGGAGGGTTTGTTGGGCCCTGGGTACTCTGCTGAGCTGTGATTGTGTAGCACAACCCTGGTCCTCTGGCATGCCTTTACAATAGTGTTTGTTTTCATTCAGGGCAAGTTGGGACCATTTCCGCAGCACCCCACTTTCCTGCTCCTTCCTGCTACCCTGCCTCCTGCACCTTCTCTGCTTTTCAACATGGCACAGCCCATGGATGGTCTCCAGAGTGCAGGACCAACCAGGCAAGAGACACAGCTAAGAGATGGGGCAAGGGAAAGTAAGAGTGGGTGAAGAGATCATCACAGGTCAGGTTACCTGCCTGGGCAAAACCCCATATCCATTTGTCCTAGGTTGCTACATCGTCTGTAAATTCAACACTGGCATACTGCCTCTTACCATTTCCAGCACAGGCGTCTTCGTAATCTAGCCTATCTAGTCATTGACCACCGGGCCCGGGTTTCAGGCTAGCCCATACCCTAATCCTAGCCTGTGCCCTTCTTAACCAACTGCTGCTCAACCTTCTGAGGGTCTCTGGACTTCAGGACAAGCACGCAAGAGAAACTGGTAAGAGGTTGTATAAGATGGGATAACAGTGTATAAAGAGTGGGTACCTTACCCATCTACACCTGTCTCTGGCACTGAGTGCCAAAGACCAGCCTTCCACTACACTTGGACCACCTCTGCTAGAATTGGAGCAGCTATTCTGAGAAAATAATCATCAACAAAGAGAGTTTAACTTAACAACGTCTGCACAAGAACACATCGTCTATGGCCTGGCTCCTCGTAGTCGTTTTTCCTATTTCCCCTGCTGTAGTTGGGAAAATTAGTGGTACTGAAAGCTCTGCATTGCGCAGGGAAAGAAAGAAGGTGGATGCTGGTAAAGAAATGTCATGGCCGCAGGTGATTGGGTAGAGGCAGAATGTAGCAGGAACAGCTGATGGCAGTCAGTGGCTTGCAAAATCCTGAGTGCCATAGGATCTATGAAAATACTAGTGAATTTGGCCCAGAAGGCCTGGATTCCAATTTTCTCTAAGGAATGCAATGTGACAGGCCAGGTGTTCTTGATATATGAAGCCGGACATTTTAAGGCTATTATCAATCAATCAGTGTCTCTTGTCATTTAAGGCCGTCTTCAGCCAAACCAGTTAGCAACACCCCTAATCTAGGCAATTTCCTTCCAACTGTATTGACGGAAAGCCCTGGCAACATGCCATGGCAGCCTAGTATGGGGAGACGGGCCAGGCATGCACTGAGGGTCCACCTTCCAGTGCAGTGCAGCAGTGACATCATCCAGTGGAGGCTTAACAAGAGTGGCTCCTGGAAGCAGTCACCATAGCCTCCCCTCTGTTCCAGTGCAATTCTGTGCTCACCTTGCTGCCATCAGAGCTGGCAAGCAGGTTGCCATCATCACCCATTGGTGTCCCTGCCTCATCCTTCCAGTATCCAGTCTGGGTCAGGGGGCATATGACGTTCAACGATTAATACCCTGAGGCCTGGACATGGATCACAGGTAAGGTGCGGCGAAGGGGGCAGGGGGTGGAGTGTGTGGGTGAGTATGGGCAGTGGCTTGCATGTGAGGCCCCCTTTTTTGGCCTGCAGCATGGTGGACTCAGTGCAGGACGGTGTTGCAGCAAGTCGGATTTGAGCAGGGGTTTTCAGCTGGCTGGGGGGTATGGTGGTGAAGCACTTATGAGCCTGGGCAGAAACGTAGAAGCATTCTGCGTGCTAAGATCTGCACAAGCAAATAGAATTGGGAAATGATGAGCTATTTGGTTTTTTGATCATTATCATAAATCTCTGCCATGCAGGGATTATCTCTTTTCAGAGGTGCACAATTGTTACAGGATGTTGGCGAGGTCTGTAGGCATGCGGGAGGAAGCATCCAATCAATTTCTGTATGCTTTTTTGGCAGCCATGCGCTTGATAGGCCTGGGGATGTCTTGGCCCAGTTACAGGCCCCTGCAGGAGTGTCTGCGGAGGCATTTATTCCAGGGGAAGAGAGAGTATACCATAGGGTGATACCACATAGGCCAGGAGAAAATGGATACAGCCCAAAGTGGTATTCCTTACTCAGTGAAAAAGAAGAGTGTATCTAAGAAGGACCAACAGGTATGGGTAGGGGTGAAAAAGGTATCAGGCGGAAAAGGCAGGGGGCAGTAGCAGAACAAGGGCCACCATGCTGGTTGTGTTGGGCACAGAACCTGTGGTTCATTCACAGTCAGGGGCCTGTGATGCTGCCATCAGTCCCTCAAGCATCAATTGAGGTGGAGGTGTCCGGTTTGGAAGGGATTGACCCTAATGGATCTGGGGTTCTCCAGTCAGGCATAGGTCCAGCCCCTCAGGTGGGAGCGGGTGTGACAGGCCAGCGGATGAGGCCACAGGAACCATGGGCTTTCCCATGGGGCAATGGATGATGCCCGCAGCCATTGGCCAGCAGGGTGGAAGAAGCCATGGGGTGTGTTTTCAGGTGACTTGCAGGGTATCACACTTACATTGGTACTGGGACAACGGGGACCCCTGGGGACACTGTAAAATTATACTTCTCTCTGTTTGACCCTTATTTTATTGTAATTGATGGGTGAAGCTTCAGGCCCGTCCTATGGCAGTGTGCCAGCAGTCTCTGAGACAGAATGCCATCTGTGAGAGCAGTACAGCCTGACCTTTTTTTTATTTTTAGTAGCACAGTGATGTGGGTAATCTTTCCTCTAAAAGCTAGCTCTATAAATCAGTTGTTATAATGCGTCATGCAAAAAAGTATAGTACACACATGTACCTCTGCAGTGACAGTCTACTGACATCCCCTAGTAGCTGCCTTCTAGTGGCAACATGGCAGCTTTAAAAGTCACATGAGCATTCCTTCTCATGTGCTTGAACCCCCAGTTGCTGGAACTCAAAGCTCCAACAGGCAGGGGCGCTTTTTAACAATGAGCACTTCTGACTGTAAATATTATAATTGGTGGCAATATATACAACTAAATATAAGCCATGCCTGGTTTTAACATCACAGCTTCTGGGGTAGCATAATTATCCAGCCACAAGCAATTGATGTCATTTCATTGTCAGCTTGGTGGGGAGTGACTCATTCATGACAGGGCCAGGTGTGTATTCAGTATGTGTTGTTGGGTTCACCCAAAACAACCATTTGGTTACCATTCAGGAAATTCTCTCTTCAATCCCCTGAGAATGATTTTCACATTTTACACGGAGCAGGAACGCTCCCTGTTTTTCAAAGACAGTGCTATCATTACAATGGCCACCACACACCAAGGTGCAATTACTACTGTCCTTTTAATGTAGGCAGACAAATGAAGGGGGCGGAGTTTTAGTAGCACAGGAGAAAGCGTCAGTCAACAGAGGGCTCCCACTATCTTAGATTCTGCTAGCAATCCCAAATCTCCCGCACCCCTGCCCACCTCCAGCAGACAGAGCACTCTGGGTATGACATCACCAGGCATATAACTCTTGTTACAGATGGGGGGATTATTTGATGCATCTTTGGTCTCTGAAAGAACAAGGATTCCCCCAGAACTCTGTTGGGAGTACAGTTTGCTCCATAGATACCTCCCATAGAGTTGAAGACAGAGAGCTCTAAGGACGAGGAACACTCATCTTCCTAACCATCCCAAGGGAATATTTGGGGTGACTGCTGGCTGAAAAACACCTACTGCAGTTGAGACCACTACTGTCATTGGACCTGCTAATTGAGATGAAAGAACCCTGCAAGTGCTAGCTGCAAATCCTGTACAGAGAAAGAGGAAGAGATTTGACACATGATTTCATGATCTTTAAAATTCAGGACATTCCCTCCTTCTCTCGAATTTGATTTATGGAAAACAGAGGAGACTGTACCACTAGACTTCACTGTGCTTGACCCCACTTTTTTTTTAACATTGATGGTTGAAGCCTCACAATGCACCCTATGGCTGTGTGCCAGCAGTCTATGTGAGAGAATGCCATTTTTGATGGCAGTACAGCCTGAGTTTATTCTTTTTTTTCAGTAGCAAAATGTTGTGCGTAATCCTTCCTCTGAAAGCAAGCTCTACTAATCAAGTTCGATTTCACGATGCTTCTTGCCAAAACATATACTGCACATATATACCTCTGCTGTGACAGTCTACTGACTTCCCCCAGCAGCTGTGTTATATCAGCAAAATGCAGCTTCAAAGGTCACCTGTGGATTCCTTTACATGTGCTGGAACCCACAGTTGCTGGAAACCAAAGATCCAACAGGCAGGGGTGCCTTTTGACCATGAGCACCTCTGACTCTATCAACTCAGACTATCAGACGCAGCCCAAAGCATGTAGCCCACCTCTAGATGCTTTTTGTTTGTTTGTTTATTTGTTTGCTAATGCGCACCAAACCCTTACGTAGACGGGCGCAGCAGAACACAAGAAATCTTATAGCTTAGTTACAGTACATAGTAACAGTACATAGTACAAATGATTGCAATAGTTATGGTATATGGTAACGGTACACGGTACAAATGATTGCAATAGGCACAAAATAGAAAATCCATAAAATACTATATACACATAATAATACACAACAATAGCCTTGGTAAGTCCAGGAAACATTCATATGCGTATCAGTATATGCACACATACATATGCACATGTATGTACAACCTTGCATGTATACGTCGTTGTATATCCCTAGTGCGTACATATATGACAGAACAGACAACCATGCGTGCACGGTTAACCAGAGTACAGTGTGATTTAGCAGAAGCAGGGGTCAGACAGGGGCAGGAGAGGTGGAGGTGTAAGTCGTCAGTTAAGTGTCATTGGTATGTAGCCAATTAAGTACCTTATGACAGAATTTAGGGTAGGGTTGTTCTAGTCTCAGATCGACTGGTAGTTTATTCCAACATTGAGCGGCTTTAACAGGGAAGCTGGTTCCTCCCGTTGTTGCGCATTTGAACCTGGGAATCTCCAACATAAATGAATTGGCAGATCTCACGGGGCAGGTAGCTGTTCTCCTAGTTATTTTATCCACTAGGTATCGAGGTGCTAGGTTATTCAGGCATTTGGAGGTGAGGGATACTGTTTTAAGGAGGATTCTGTCCGTTATTTTCAGCCAGTTAACCTCTTTCATGAATTCGGTAATATGCTCTCTGTAGGGGATGTTCAAAGCTGCCCTCAGGGCATTATTCTGCAGTCTTTGAATTTTATCTGTAATATATTTGTTAGCTCCTGAGTACAGGGCATTGCAATAATCTAATCTCGACATAATAAGAGCATTGGATAGTGTGATACAGCTAGCACTCGAGAGGTATGGTCTAGATGCTCTGATGAGTTTGCAGGTATAAGTTGTGGATGAGGCGAGGGAGTTGACTTGCTTTTTGAGAGTGAGAGAGGAGTCCAGGTAGAATCCTAGAGTTTTAACTACAGGCATCACCTTGATAGGGTTGTTATCAATGTTGAAGGATGTGTAGTTTGGGCTAAGTTTTTGGATGTTGACTTCAGATCCTAGGATTAATATCTCTGTTTTTTTGTCATGCAGGCATAGGCCGTGGGATGCCATCCATGCCTGAATGAGAGTGTAAACCTAGTTTTTGACCTAGCTCAACTACTTTTGAGCCGCTACAGCAACTGTGGTGCTTCCTTTGACACACAAAGTACTTTGGTCCACTTACCGGCTTTTCGAGCCATCTCGATGCTGACTCGACCCATCGGAGCAGGTTATCCCTACTTACCTCAACCGTTGGCTCAACTAACTGGAAACCATCAACTCATCCCATCTTGAATGCAAATTTTGGGGGTTGTGGTTTTACATTATGTCTTTCCTACAACAGCGCAGTTGTTGTTTGGTTTGCTTCTTTACCAGCTCACACCCTTCCTGAAGTATACATCATTCCGTCTGCCCATGTTACTATAAGAGGCAAAGGAGGTATATCTGTTGGGTTGTGCCTGCTTCACCCTTATGACTAGGATCACTGCTAGTTTAGTAGTAATTCACGACTGTATAGGAGTTTCTTTCATGACTCATCCCTGTACTCCTATAGAACAGTCATTTAGTAACAGCTTCATTGCCCAATCTAAAGGGCAATATGGGCAATTGTCTGCCCTGAGCCCTCCTTATGTGTCTTTGGTTGGCTCAGTCAAGTTAGTTCAGGTTCAGGCCAATAACTGCTCATATTTGCCCCTGGGAATCTGCAATAATACCACTTGCTTATATTGCATTTCTAGCTCGAAGGGACAGTGTACCTTTACAGAGAACACTTATTCAAGAAGATGCAACTAGCACATACGCTGCAATACAAACAACAGTAAAGACAGCACACAGTACAGATTCTAGTTTAATAAAGCATGCAACTTTCCAAAGGAAAGTGCTCTTCCCTGCATTACAAACCTTTTCTCAAATATGTGAAAAAGCAAGAAAAATAACCTAAGTCTCATTATGAGCTTTTGATTCAGTGGACATTATAGGTAATGTTGGCAAATGTGACATGAATAAATAGCATTCTAACAGAACTTTTACCGGGAGGATAGCTCAGGGGCAACATGCTCGCCTGGGAAGCAAGATGATGCAAAGCAGCACAGGTTCGATACCCAGGTCTGTGGTTAGAAACCTCTGGGTATTAAGCGTGTTATATATAACTAATCATAACTTCAGATTAAATGATCACTCAGATCAGACCTCTATGGGGATCTTTTCATTGTTCCAGTCAGAAACCTGTTGCTCCAAGCAACACAAGTCTACGTGTATCTGATCAAACATGTCCATTAAACAAGTCATAATAACATTCAACAAATCATGCAAAGTCACTGAACCATTCCATTGTTAAATATTTAATGAGGCATCATTGTACAACTGAAAAACAGTATGTAAGATAAAGGTAATTATTGGAAATCATTTGAAGTATTCTGTGGGAGTCTTTTTATCTCATCAAAGGGCTGGTTAACACCACTATGTCATCAAACTAAATTTGCTAAAACAAGAACTAAAAGATTGGCTGAGTGGGCGCCGCTTTTTTATTAATGTTTTAAAGTAGGATTGTTTTAGTACATTTTCAATAGGATATTTGGTACTTTAGCCAACAGACCTCACATGCACTATGAGGTATGGTAATACTAATCGAATGATGGATCCTAGGTTGAAAAGCTAAGCAATTTGGAAGGACCCTGTGTGTATATTAAGACATTACATTACTGATATGTGTACTCATTGCACTCATCAGACAATTGTTGTAACTAAACTCCATGCCTGTGTTATGTTCACAACGATTGTGTATTAATTTTTTAGATTTGGGTCCCTGAAGATGGTCAGATTGTGTCTTTGAAATAAACACCTTTCTTGAAATTTTACATTGATGTCATGAGAAATCCATACAAGAAAAGACCATGAATTGTTGGAATGAAGTACAAATATCAATAATGAAACAGGGTCCCTCCAACTTCCTAGGCTTTTTACCCTAAGACAAAAACTACCCACATTCTGACATCCTTATGGAAACGGTACCTCAAGGAGTATGGGTCAGGGGCAATGGGACTCATTCTGAGTTGGACAGTCTGATAAAAAAAAGTGCTGGTATTCGTGGATACCAGCACTTTTACTGGACCACCCGACTACAGGATTGCCGGTGGAGCACCTAGATTACCTCCAGCTAAATGCTGGAGGTAAACCAAGAACCCTACCAGCGAAAAAAGCCCTTGTTCCGCCACCAGCTTGCCGGTGGCGGTAATGATGGAAAATCCCATGGGGATTTACAGCGTACAGCAATGCCGCTGGACCGAGTGCCGGTAAAGGTGAGTACCAAATGCCGGTATCCTGGCGGCTCCACCACCAGGATACCGGAAGTGTTGAAATGAGGCCCAATGTGCTCACCTTGAGAAAAGGGCAAAGCTGTGAAACGTGAGATGGTTATAGGTCAAAGGTTCGAATCAAAAGGTTCGAAATACAATAGGTTTGAATCAAAAGGACCGAAAACAAAAGGTTTGAAATTTCATTTTTTGGGGGGGGCCTCCAACCCCCGTTTTTGTGGTAAAAAACACTTTTTACCTATACGGAAACCCAAAAAAAATATATCATTAAAAAAAATTAAACCTTTTGTTTTCGATCCTATTGACTCTCACCTTTTGCATTCGAACCTTTTGTATTCAATCCTTTAACTGGACACCACGTGAGATCATTCAACGGTCTGGAGTTTAGCAGCTATATAGACATCAACAATAAAATAACTAATATGTAAAGATTCAGGTAATACACCACGTGCTTTGGGAATTACATAAAGGGAAGTACATATTTGTACTAACCAAACCTGAACCAAAGATATGCCTACATCAACCTCAGGAAAGTTGTCTTCGGGGTGGCACAATTGCTCCGACCCCTGAGGAAATCTTCCCTGAAGGCAACCAACCAATGGGCGATACAAATGTTTGCTTCAGTGCCAGGAAACAATGGAAGTGGTGAATGTTACACTCCACAAACACTGCTTTGCAAACATAAACAAGATCAACATGAAGAAATAAACCCACACACTTAACTTTAAAGTCATTAGTCTAAGATACAGGCATATGCCTATAGTTTTACTGATGTAGAGGAGGTGCCAAGTCATGGACCTTTGCCATACACAATTGCCTTAACTTTCCCAGACCAAGAAGCAGACTAGAGGCCAACCACAAAGAAATAATTGACACATGACCACTGAGGTGATGATTGATTGTAACAATAATTGGAGGGAAGCTGGAGTGCAGATGAACTCCCTGCACCTGACCGGCTATTCTGCACGCTGCTAAGCGCAAGTGGAAAAGTATGAGTGGGGTTGATGCCAACCCAATCATAGTGGACCGTGTAATCTAGGGTCCTATAGTTGGCAGACCCAATGGGATGTCATACTTTTAGTGATGTTTACAGTAGCCATTTTGAAGGAAGGCCTTAGTTGCCCAACCGACATTGTTTATCCAATCCCCTTTCCCCGTTAGCATATGCAGATGTAGTACCTATACTATATTGCATGCTAAGTTTTGAGAGTTACACGTCAGTGATGATGAGTTTTTGGTATAAATGTTATGTTTTTTCTGAAATGAATTGGAGTTGAAGCGAGAAGGAAGATCGAGCTATGGCTGATATTCATTGAACACCCCGTTTTTTGTACTTGTCATTTAACGGACTCCCTTTGCCCAACTACTGAGTTGTCATTATTGATTTGGTGCAAGAGTATGAATCTGCATCCCCATCCATCTCAAGGGTGCTGCTGCTCATCTTAAAGTGCTGTTTGGAAACACCCAGTCCTATGGGCCGGCTGGGGTCCATCCTGCACACTTGGTAACAGAGATTGATGGTTATCAATTAGAATAGATTAGATAGTACACCCATTGGCCGTCAACATAAGTAACTTCGGGTCCTCTGCAATATCAACGGTCCTTTGCCATTCGGCTCAGTAGAACGAGAATGAGAGGCTCCCCGTAAATAGTAGTTAGACTAAGAAAAAACTCTGCAGGTTAGGTCTGAAGGGACCTTTGCTTTCCCACATAAACCCCTTCCCACTTCTATGAGTAGCTAATCAGACGAACGGCACGGAGAGGCGGTAACAAAGGCGGTGATCCTGAGTGTCTGGAGAGGAAAAGAAATGCAAACGGTGAGTGAGAAAAGACTGAATACTTTGGCAAAAAGTTGTATGCCTTAGAACAAGTAAGGGAAGCTAACGGAGGGAGGTGGGACAAAAATAGCACAGAGTAAGGGTATAGTATATATATAAGGGGAAAATATTGACTTGAGGGTGGCCGAACAATAGAGAGATACCGGGAGAATACCCGAGAATAGAGAGAGGTACCGGGAGGGTACCCGAGAAAATGAGAGAGGAGTATACGCCCAGATACCTCGGTTTTAATATAGCACCAGAAGAAGCCTGTATTCAAAGTCCTGAACTAATAGGACGACATAGACGACCAGAATCGATTAAGAGGCGATCTGAAAGAAATGGGCTTACATTTCATGTCGGAATAATGATAAAGGAAGAAATGCATCTGAGGAAGCAGATGGCATGAGATTTATGTAGCAGGCCGGAGTCTGTCGTGTCTGTCTTGTGTTTTTCTTTTTTCTGAAGTCACGAGATAAGAACATTTTTGGGGGAAATAGCATGAAAATTGTGCGATTGAAGAGACAAAATGTTGTATGACATGAATTGATGGTTGTTTTTTGAAAAAGTAAAAGTACAATTTTTGTTAAAAAAAAAAAACGGGATTGGAGCTTGCCACGATTGGTGCTCGCTCATATTGTTGATCTTGTTTGTGAAATGTATAGCATAACAAAGTGTTATATATAAGGAGAGGACAAACAGATTTAAGCATGGAAGAAGTTACCCTGTCAGTACACTTGTGCAAACAGTTGACAAAACATGCACCTAAGCTGAAGAAGTACACTGCAGAATGGGTTAAAGAAACCACAAACAAAATGTTTATGCCATGGCCCCGGGCGGATCGCTATCTAAAACGGTCCTGCAGCACATGGTGACATATTTGCACGCTGCTTATACTGGCAAAAAGTTAGATAAACGCCTAGCTAGTTTAGAGCTTTGGAAGATGTACCAAGAGGAAAAGGAGGAGGAACCACCATTAGATTGGATACTTAACATATGCACAGAGGGGGGTGAAACGCCTTCTGTGCCACCGCCGCGTCCGAAACAAAACACAAAGCTAGTAAAGATGAAGGATTATACCCGTTGAGGGTGCTTAAAGCAGCCGTGGGATACAGCAACCCGTCATATGAGTCACCTACGGAAAGTAGTGATGAAAGCCCAGACAAGGACATAGACAGAAATATTACCTCCAAAGTCCTGAGGAACAAGAAGAGATGCGAAAGGGAAAAAGGAAACCAAGCGCAAGCAAGTACATCTCTAGATACAGGTAGAGAGGGAAAGCGATGGAAAGGAGATGAGGATAGGACTGATGAGATGACATGTACACAGATCGAATGGATGGGAGGTCAGATTTAATTGAAACTCGATGGTAAAGACATTGAGGACGTGAGACAAAATGGAGAGCTAGACGATTCAAAGAGAAAAGAGAAGCAAAAGGAAAAAGGATTGAGAGACGAAGGAATCAGAAAAAGGACAGACAGAAACGAGAGCAGTTATATCGTGATGAGCAAGAAAGGAAACATGATCATAAGCAGAGAACAGCTAATGATCAGGACAGGCAGGAACAACCGAGAATAGAAGAAGAACAAAAAATATGAGAGAAGAGAATAAAAAGACAAAGGGATGAGGAAATACGAAGGGCAAATGAACAAAGAGATGTGAGGAAAAAAGAAGAAGATAGGGTCAGAGAGGAAGCGAGGAAGTGAAGAGAGTTTGATTACGACATAGAACATAAGCGAAGACTGAGAGCACAGGATCTTGAATATCTGGAAAGAGAGGTTAAAAAACCCGATCCAGTAGTAGACTGGAAAGACATAGAAGAATTATTTCCTGAGTACGATTTAGTACCAGGCACGTCTAGGGCAAATATGGACGATGACTTCGACACCAGAAGCATCGGAGAAACAATCGATAGAATATATGATGAAATGGGGCTAAAACAGGTAACGCAAGGGAAGGGAGAGGACACGTGTCTGGAAAGCACTCAGTTGTACAACCCTGAGGATGCCTCCCAAAGTAGCAGAAATAGAGAGCTGTCCCTAGATAGGTTGACGCTAAACAGAAATGAGGAGGATGAGAGAAGTTGCACCGGTTAGGCACAGACAATATCAGATGCAGAAAAATAGGAATGTGAGGAAAGAGAAGATGAGAGAAGACACAAAAAACGATTCTCTAGAGGAAAAGGACTAAAATGGTCAGATTCTAGTGGATTTGCACCAAAGATATCAGAGTCAGACACATAATCAGACCGACACCAAGGAGTATTTTACGGTCAGAGGGGGGTGTCTCCACCACCCTATGTGAGCAGACTAAGGACATTGCCAGGTAGACGGCGATGTGGGAATATTACCCCTGTAATGGATAGAAAAATGATGAGGGAGGAAAAGGAATGCCATGTGTTACAGTTCCCGTTAAACGAAAAGGGAGAGAACGAGGGCACAGTACATACCCTGGCCACACATGGATCGAGAAAATCTGAAAAATAAGCTTCCAATGCTGACATCGGGAGCCGGAAAATGGATACATGAGTTAGAAAAGATGACGGGAGGGAACACGTTAGCTATCAGGGATATTAAGGGTCTTTTAATCGCCATACTTGGTGATAGAGCTGACGATGTGTGGACACCTGCATGTTACCCTGGTGTGACTACAGTTAATACCGCGCATGATGGAGCACTGTATAACAATTGCAGAGTCGCGGTATGGAAAGCATTACGAATGCTATACCCGGACACTTCAGACATGGGAGCTATAATGACTCGTAAAATGAAGGAGTCAGAGGATCCTTTGCTTTGAATCCAGAATTTCCAAGACGCCTGGGTGCTGGAAACACGTGAATCTTGGGGGAAATCTATACCTGTTTTTTACCATATATTATTGCAAGAGCTGCCAGATCAAGTACAGGAGCAGCTCAAGAAATTAGTAGGAATTGAGGCCAAACCGTGATCTGAAATACAGTTGACCATAGCACACTATTGGAGGCTGCTGCAAGAGAAAAATCGCAAAAAAAGAGGCTGCAGGAAAAGCTGAAGAGGCTAAATTAGTGCAGAAGAAATTGTCAAAATATGCCATTATATACTAACACAGATGGATCATTAATCAAGGGCAGGGTGATCAAGGCAATAACAGGTTTTACCCAAGGGAGAGGCTTTCAAGGATAAGGATGGCAGAGTAATCAGAGAGGTTTTCAAGGTAATCAGGGAGGTTTCCAAAACATGCAAAACGGAAATCAGGATTTGTCAAACGGGAAAATAATCAGACCACCACCAATATGTTGGAGGTGTGGAATGACAGGGCATCTAGCATGCACATGCAGAAGTCAAGGCATGGTGCAAAATGACCAAGGAACAAGAGTAGGGATGGCAAATCAAGCTGTGTTTTTACAGCAGGGTGGAAATGGAGTTGCACAAAATCACATGGTGCAGCAACAAGCGCCAGGAGCACAGCAAAGCTTGCAACCTTGGAATATGACACATTTTCCACAAGGACAGTCTCAACAGTCGCCGATGCAACTGTTACAAACAACAAGTACAGGACAGATACTGAATTCTGGAATAAGAAATAACACTGGTGATGGAGGAAGTCCATTCACTCAACATGGGACAAAGTTATATATGGATTAGGACAGCTCACTGGAAACCTGATGTGTTCTATCCTATCAGTGACACCAAACCCTCACGAGGAACCAAGGGTAGATGTCCTTATAGGGGATAAAGAATATTCTTTCTTAGGTGACACAGGTGCAACACGCTCGTGTATACATGAAGGCAAGTTTTCTTTTCCGGTTATGGCATAAATAGTCAGGGCTTCACAGGAGCAACAAGTCGTGTTTCTTTTACAAAAGAACTTCCAGTTTCTATGGAAGAATGTGGCATGAATGCGCCACTGGTGTATTCAAGGCAAACCCCAATAAATATATTGGGATGAGACGTAATGACAAAGTTAAACATGACAATCTTGTTCACGGAGAGGGTCATAGTATGTTCCACTCCAGGCATGCATTAGTTGAACGTATGTAAAATGATTAGAGCATACTCAGGGCAAATGGCTAAGAGAGCTGTTACATTGGAACCAGAAATATTTGCGTATGGATCGCACATATTGATGTCATGGCTATCAGGCCTTGCAGACAACCAATGAGAACTCCAGATGAGTTTCTATTCAGGCCAAGAATACCAATGCATCAGGAAAAGGGACAAGTGTTTCCCTTGGCAATACACACAGCCATAGTGTGAGGAAAGATTGTATTGAACGATGGTAGTGATGACAAAGGCAGACATTGGTGCACAGTAATCACCATTGAGGAAGGATACAGATTGATTGACGTCACTGATGATGATCTGTTTGAAGCGCAAACAGGTGTAGATGAAACAACAGTTGAGGTTAATCTCACTTATTGGGTGAAAATGATCAAAAGAGAATTGCCCCAGTGAATGATGCTGGCACAAAATCGTCCTGAATATTTTGATGATGACATGGCAAAGGTGCCTGTCTCAGTGTGGACTACAGGCCCTTATGACGTAGGCTTGTTTTAAGGGGACTGAGTAGTAAAAATTAAATTGAAGCCAGGAGAAATTTTACCAAAAGCACGACAGTATCCCATGTCTAGGGAAGCAGATGAAGGGATTTTTAAAACAATGGCCCTCATTACGACCCTGGCGGAAAGTGACTGACCGGACCGCCACAGCGTAAATAGCGTTTCCGCCATTGCACGATGGAGCAAAGTGCGGCCCATTCCGACCCATCGGGCACGAGCACCACGGCATGGCGGAAGTGCAAAGTCCGCGATGGCGGAAATGACCCCAAAACGGCCCACACCGCCGCCGTACGGCGCCCTAGGTGCAATACCGCCACCCATCATAGCGGACACCGCAGTGAGCGCCAACCGGAAAGTACGGTGACCGTAAATATACGGAAACGGAAGTAAAAACATGGGCCCGGAACGGGAAACAACACGCCGTACACCTATAAAACCACAAAATCCACACAACCACTAAAAACACTACCCTGAGACACATCCCAACCCGTCATCCAACCTAGTGAAACCAAGAAAAATGGGAAAAGTAGCGAAGAAAGCAGGCGACCGCAAGCGGCAGGTCCACTTCTCCCGTGAGGAACTCACCGTGCTTACAGAGACCCTCCAGGAGAATGCCGCTGCCGTCTTCTCCACGCAAATGACCAGGACGGCACTTGCGAACAAGAAGGCCATATGGGCCCTGGTGGCACAGCGGGTAAGTGCGGTGGGGACCGCACCCCGCAACCCACAGCAATGCAGAAAGCGATGGGACGACCTGCGGATACGCGTCCGTAGCATACTTTCTGCCAACCGCAACATTGCCACAGCCACCGGGGGAGGATCGGAATCACCCATCAAGTTGACCCCCTGGGAAGAAATCTGTGCCTCCACCATTGGAATGGAGAGCATAGAGGGAGTCGGAGGGATGGAGAAAGGAGTGCAGACATCCGGAGAATCAGGTAGGTGGCCCAAATAAAACCATGCCAAATCCACAATGTCCAATCATGTGAATCACATGTGTCCACATAGCGCAACAGCAACACATGGCCAGGAGAACGTCCACACACATTGGCCTGATAGCGCACTTTAAAACTCACAATAAATACATAAATAATTAAAAACCCCAAAAACACCCACTACACGTGCAGCAGGCACACCCTAACTGCAGGCTGCCAAACAACTGCACCCTCACTCCACACACAAATGAAAGCACCTCCGAGGCCCCGACCCAAATCACCCTCAGGTACCACCCCAATGCATGTGATACATTGCCATTCCAATTCCCACAGACCCATTAATAACGCTCGCCCTCCTTTACTCCACCACAGGGTCCGATCCAAACGACGAGCTTCAGGACACCCCTACCAGCACACCTGCAAAGAGGGCCAAGACCGACGGCCAAATACCCTCCACCTCAGCTGCACGCATCAAGACACGGCAGCAGCACAAATCAAGTGGCAGCACAGAGGAGGGAACATCAACAGGCACCCCAGCAGCCAGCATGCCCACAACAGCAGCACCACAGGTCCCCCCAATGGATGCCACAGAAGGCACTGCCTCTGGTGGCAGCAGCACCATAGGTGACACCCCATTAATGGCAGCATGCTCCGACACAGAAGACGGGGATGTCGAAGTCAGATCCATCCATGACCTGTCCCAATCCCCCTGTCTGTTCCATCCCGTACACCATGAGGATACCACGCAGGGGCACCCACAAGACGACGACTGGCCATCCCCCACAAGCCCTGTGGCAGGGCAACATGAGGCGAACAGCCACTCTGTGACACCACCGCAAATGGCCATGGCCCAGCAGAGGCAACAGTCCCTCGACCAGTTAATCTTGCAACAGCAGCAACTGGCCACGCTCCTCAAGGACCATGCCGATGAATGTGGGGGCACTAAGGCAGACATAGAAACATCAACTGAGACACTTAGGGCAGAAATGGAGAGAATTACAGAGACACTAAGGGCACAAATGGAGAGTAGCACCGAGTGCCTGAGAGTACAAATGGAGAGTAGCACCGAGAGCCTGAGAGTCCAAATGGAGAGAAGCACCGAGAGCCTGAGGGGGGAACTGCATGCGACGTCCAAAGACGTATGTGCCGAACTTGCCGCAGTGCGCCGTGTGCTCACTGAGCTCTCACAAACCCTTAGGGGCATGCATGGACGTGAGCAGGCAGAGACATCATCCGTTGCAAGTTCCGTCCAGGGCAGCCCCCAACGTAGATCTGGGAGGAACCTGCGCTCCACAGGCAGGGGTGCCCCTGATACCCGCAGAGGGGGCTTGCAATAGCGACTGCCCACTGACAATGAGCATCTTTGGACACTGGTGTTCGGGGGGGAGGTAGGAGGGTGGAGGGGGGGTGTTGGGCTCACTTGGGTGGCGGGTCGATAGGGTGTTCAACATGATATCACATATGCCATAAACAATGCACGATCAACCAATGAGATGTGTGGACAATGATCTTTGTGTACTAGGCCATCATAGGCGTACAGTCCATATTGTGCATGTACCAGACACACACAGTGCCACGAGTCCCGTGTCCATGTATCAGCCACCAGGCGTGAGTGCTAGAAGCATGCATCAATGAGATGCTGACGAATGTCACGGCCCTCCTGTGCCTCGCGGACTCCTTGAGGTGCTGCCACATCCCCACCCTCATCATGACCATCTTCAGGTGCTTGCAGTTCTGCGTCAGGGGGCATGGGCACATTTCTACGTACGCACATGTTGTGTAGCATGACACATGCCATCACCATCTTTGCAACCTTCTCATGGCGGTACAGGAGTGCCCCGCCAGACCTGCTGAGGCACCGGAAACGTGTCTTCAGTAGGCCGAATGCCTGTTCAATGACTACACGGGTACGTGAGTGGGCATGGTTTTAGTCCTCCTCATGCTGGTCAGGGGTACTGCAAGTCTCCTTCGATTTTCAACAGAGTCCTGCAGATGTACTTAAGCAATATTACATTAGAGAGTGTTGTCTTGCAATATGTGGATGACATCCTAATTTGCTGCACAACCGAAAAAATGTGCAGACACGATTCTATTCAGCTATTGACTGCATTGGCTGGGAAAGGATATAAAGTTGAAAAAGAGAAGTTACAATATTGCTAACAAGAAATGCTGTACATAGGCCAGCTAATCTCACATGAGGAGAAAAGGGTTACCCCTGAAAGGGCTGAAGCCATATTAAACACAGCTAAGCCACACACGATAAAACAAACGCAGAGTTTTCTAGGATTATACAATTATGTCAGCGCATGGGTCTTTGTCTACAGCTCTTATACCAAGCCCTTGTTACAAGCCCTAAAGAAACAAAGGTGAAGAAAGAAAAAATCGAGTGGACAGAGACTATGGAAGAAGGGTTTGTTGAACTAAAAAAGGCTATTTGCACGGCACCAGTTTTAGGGATTCCTAATTATGCAGAGGAATTCTACCTGTTTTCACACAAATGTCAGTGTCATGACGTCAGTACTCACACAGAGAACCATGTTAGGATACAAGCTGCTGGTATACTACAGTGGGAATCTAGACTCAGTGATGAGGGGTCACTTACTGTGCGAACACAGTTTAGCTGCCACAGCGTTCGCCATAGAGAAGGCTACAACCATTGTGATGGGATGCTCAATGAAGTTTTTCGTCGGGCACGCACTATTTGCCATTCTAGAGAAACCGAAAGGCACATTTACATCTCAGAGAGCTTCAGCTTATCAAGTGATCAAATCAAATCCATCGATTAAAATATTTCGATGTAAGATAGTGAAGCCAGCTATGTTTATAGCAGAGCCAGTCACTGAAGGAGAGCAAATCCATGACTGATCAAACTTATGAAGAATTTTATGATGAGATTCCCAGAGTGAAAGAAAATGCATTAGCAGAAGCAGAAATCGTCTTCTTTGACAGTTCTTCGAGAATCGATCAAAATGATGGACAGAGATATACAGGCACCGCTGTGATGAAGCACATGGCAAATGGAGAATTTCGAGTACTCATTAGTGCACGATTACCATCTCATTATTCAGCACAAGGTGCAGAATTATTGGCGTTGATACTCACACTCGAGAATGAAGCAGACCAGAAGTGACAGTGTACAGTGACTTCGCCTATGTGACATCAACAGTACACGCAGGCCTAGCATGCTGGAAAAGGAGGGGCTACCTCCGAGCGGACGGCATGCCAGTGCAGCACACAGCCTTATTGGACAGGCTCATTAAGGCACTACAACTCCCAGTGGGCATAGCGGTCGTGAAATGTGCCGCCCACACAAAAAGGACAGATTTGATTTCACGAGGAAATCAAGCAGCAGACACGGAAGCCAAACTTGTGGCAAACAAAGATGGAATAATAATGAATGTGGAAATAACTGATGTGCATGAGAGAATGATTGTTGTATGAAGTGAACCTGAAGGTTATTGTAATATGGAGAAAACCCAGTTATTGGAGCTCTAAGGGGAGGCACCACAGGAAGAGAAGACCCTCTGGAAGCGGCGAGGGTGTTCTTTAAACCCCTCCAAGAGCTTGTGGCGACAAGACATCACTGGTAAACCAGTGATGCCTATAGACTTATTAAAGATAGCACTGGAACAGTTACACTTTCCAGCACACATGACAAAGGAGAATCTAGCAGCGACAATTGCAGAAGTTTGGTTCATACCGAACTTGGCAGAACACGTTGCATTTTTTATAGTGAACTGTATAATCTGCCAACAGTTCACGGCTGGGCATACACTATGTGTAATTAGAGGAGTCATCTCAAAGCCCAATGGACCTTTTCAGCACTTGCATGTCGATTATGTCGATAAGATTCAAGTATGTAACAGGGACAGGTACTTGATTGTTGTGGTGTGTCCATTCTCTAGATGGATAGAAGCAGGTACATGTACAAACCCAGACTCTACCTGTGTGGCCAAATATATGGTGAGGGAGGTATTTCCCAGAATATGTGATGTCATGAGGTCAGACAATGGACCTCACTTTGTTAATGCAGTATTTGAACAGATCAGCTTGTTGCTTGGTATAAAGCACAAGTTTTCTTCAGTGTATCAACCTCAAGAAAATGGAATATGCAAGAAGCTCAACGGTTTGTTAAAGGAAAGGATAGCCAAGTTGAAGCTTACTCTAAAGAAGGGATGGCTACACTGCCTTCCACTGGCCCTGTATGCGCTCAGAATCGGCCTGGTTCTGACCGCCATCTCATGCTGCATGAAAGAAATCATGACAGGCAGAAGGATGCACACACCACTACCACCCCGAGATAGAGCTGGATGTGATGCTCAGCCGACAGGGGAAGTCTTAGGATCAGAAATGCAAAATTACTTGCATTGCATGACATCTTGTCTTACTGTAATTTCAGGACAGCTGCTTCGATGACAAGAAGGGTGCAGGGTAGCACAGAACACAGAAGGAGATACTACAACAGACCAAGTTCAGGGTTTAAGTGTACCACAATTATTCCCTGGGGACACGGTCCTGGTGAGAAACCACATGGGAAAAAAGTGGGACGAGCCAAGGTTCAACAATCCTTTCAGAGTGGAGGACGTCACTCCCTCTGCAGTCAAGTTACAGGGAAGAAGAGCTTGGATCTTCTTTGGTGACATGAAGCCATGCAACGGAGAAGACCCTCTGTCCTCACCCCAATGCGTAGAGACTACACAAAATGGGAAGAACCACAGCATGTGCCCGACGAGATCCATGACGAGGAAGAAGGGCGCATGACCAGCAAAGCAAAGGCAAAGAACTTTTGTGCAAAGTTGTGGCTTATTTTGGTCATTTCCTCTGAGTAAAACAATGGGATAAGGACATAAACACGGACACTGTGTGCATCCTAGTTGCAGGGTGAAGAAGAAAATTAAACGAATAAGCCCCAACATAGTCTGTTGACTTTGAACTTGGGACTGAGGTACACTGAAGCCTTGATAAGAAAAGGCTATGCCAAATTTTGATCGAGGACATGTAAATTGGAAGAAAATACAGTATCCAGACTCTTTTAACACAGAGATTTTATTCGGCCTCACTTATGGTGTCACTCATTAGTGACATCACCAAGGATGTATTGATCTTTTTCAAGTTAGTATTGAGATCATACCTGTAGTAGGAAGGCTCATTAGCATCACTGAATGTCCCTGTCACCAGAAGATAGTAGATTAGCAAGCAATGTGTTTTTTCGCCTGATTGAGGACTTTCCAGAGCTTGTGGGGAGACCTGCCAGTGTTGATGTCTTCATCTTCATCAGAGAAGCAGCAAACTCTACACAGATGAGCATGCTCCTGAATGGTATTGTAATGCAGGTCAAACCTTCTAATCATCATCACAATTACCGGAGAAGATTGTACATTTTCCGTCGAGGGACAGATCGCGAAGGTGTTACCAGAGGACTTCACTCCTGCTTATGCTGACAACGAAACAACATGCTGTCTGGAGTGAAACATATAAGGAGCTTGTATATTTTGAACACGCAAATTAAAGACGTGCTGAACTTTTTACCTTTTTTGACATTTTTGTATACGGAAAAGAGAACTTTTTCCAGAGACAAGAGACAATCTATTATTCAGGCAAAGAAAATAATCATTCCAGTATCTGTAACCTACAAGCAGAAACTGCAGAACCCGGATATAATGACAGTACCTAGAATGTATTAAAGAGTTTGGGGGTCATTACAAGTTAGGAGGTAACCATGCAGCTATTAGCGGCATGGCTTCCCCCTTACCGGTCACCGGGTCTGGGTTCCTTGAATGAGGAATTACCGGGCCATTCCGACCTTGGAGGGCCCAGTAATTCCTCATTCAAGGAACCCATCCCCATTCCCATTCGCGCCCCCATAGGGCTCAATGGGAATGGGGAGGGTGCTAACAACGGGCCCGTTAATGACGGGTCCATGTTAGCACCCTGGTCTGCTCGCGGGACCCGCTTAGTGCACCTGGTAAAACCAGGCATCCTTAGCGGGTTCCCGCGAGCAGACACGTAATGGGGCGGTAAGGGGTTGACAGCACCGTTAAGCCCTTACCGCCCAACTCGTAATGACCCCCTTAGTCTTATTTCCTTAGATGATCGAGATGGGCAACCAAAATAGTAATCTTGTCCTCCCTCAGGAGAGAGGTGCTCATATTGGTCCAGAAGTGCTGTAAATTGGCCTAGAGAGGAATCATTTACCTATACATAGTATTCATTATTGTCTTACTGTCACTGATGATTCGAACTGCATTTTTGATTGGTGCACAAAGTGTCCTGATGTCAGTGCACCCACCTAATGAGGTATGCATGAAACCCATTAAGGTGCCCAGACCTTACATAGTCATTTCAGTCCCTAGAAGGTCTGATAGAGGAATGAGTGAACTTGAGATAGATGTGATGATCAATGATACACACACAACACACACTTGTGGTAACAAACAAATTGAACTGCCGGAGACAGGGTCAGCAGAGCAAGCATGAGAGGGGGTTAATGAAAAACACACACATGCAAACGATGAGTGCACATACACCTGGTCTAGTTTCTATAACTGCAGAACCACAGTCCAAAGAATGGGAGAAGTTTGGACAACCTGCGCTGAGAAGCTCCACACCAAGAGAAGTCAAAAGATACATGGAGAAAGCTGAACTTTTAAAGAGACAAAAGGAGTTGGAGAATAAACAAATGGAGACAGCAGTGACAAGCACCCCCAATCCAGCAATGAAAGGGGCAAGTACAAGTCCTACAAAACTATCACGTGCAGAGATGATAGCAGAATCAATATGGCCATTCATAGCCAAAGCCAGGAGAAGACACAGAGATAAAGAAGGACTAACAGAGCTTTCTACTACTCAGAGAGCCCGGATGGAGATACATGAGAATGCTCCAGCAAGAAGAAGTTATATGGATGCAATTAAGGATGTGATGATAGATAACTACAGAAAAACCTTAAGAATCAGGAGAAGCACACAAGAAGACAATAACAAACTAAACGACTACTTGGATAGGTCAGCACACTTGGGAAATAACATATGGTACCTACATATGAAAGAAGTTGGAAGACGAACTTCAGAGGAAGAATGATTTGTTTGTGCACTCTTACCATACAGCATGGGGAAGTCGAAAATCTTAGTAGCTGTGGAAATTGATGCCCAGGCAGCCCACTGTCTATCACACATAGCAATGTGCAAGACCAGAGTCCAGTTCATGGGAAGTGATGCTTCACTGAAATGGGCAACTGAAGCAACTGATCCAAATGAAGACGATTATGTCCAGGACATAAAGACAAGAAACAATGGAAAAACAAACAACATTGTGATCAGATATGGGAAGCCTGGAGTTAAAGGAGCAGAGATCAGAAGAGAGACAAACCAAAGACTGAACATTCAAGGAAAAACTCCAGAAGAAGCTTGGAGTTGGAAGAACAGAGGTCAAATGAAATTTGGGGAACAGTGCTTTCACCAGACAGTTTGGGAGAAAGGAATAGTGATCTGTAGAGCATGGATGGTGATTGGAGCCTGCAAAGAAGCAATTGAAAATGCGCAGAGGATATCCAAGCTATTATGGCCGAGGCTTGCAAGACTGCTAACATTGGTCGAAGACAGAGGTGGACCCTTGCAGATAGTGCCATTGGAGAATTCCAAATTGTGCTTCAGAAACAATGGTACAAGAAAAAAGGGAGAACATCAGAACTGTGGACACATCTTTGATGCTGCAGGAATGATACATGGAACTACAGTGATCATGGATCTTTATTGGGCATGTGGATCCAAAGCATATATCAGACTGCAAAGAATTGTGGAGGTATATGCACATTAGTAAATGTCCATGTCCCAGCATTGGTGATTCTAAAAAGTGATCTGAATATTTTAGTCAGTTTCCCGAAAGAAGATGCTCACCTGAGAAAGAAGAGATCTGTGGAACTGATGAGCCGAATGAAGAGAGAGAATGACTTTTCTGCTAAATCAGAAGACTTTCATGCAATCCCATATGAACATAGGTTGTTCAGCCTCACCTCATCAGTGTTCACGACAATTTTGATGCCAAGAGTTCAGGTTGGAGCAAATACTAAATGGTTGCAGATAACCAGATGGGAGTTACTGCAGACCATTAACACAACCATAAAAGGATTCAATGCAATCAAGGAAGAGTTAAGGGCGATTCGACTAATGACTCTCCAGAACAGAATGTCCTTGACATGATCACAGCTATGGATGGAGGTGTTTGTGCAATAATTGGAGAATCATGTTGCACATTAACACCTTCACACGGTGATGAGAATGGAACTTTAACAGATGCCATAGGTATGCTGACAAACCTAGAGAATCAGATGATAGACGAAGTTGATGAAGCTGATGATGACAGTTGGTTTGGATCAATGTTCTCATGGGTTCCACAATGGATGACAGATTAATTCAAATTCCTAGGAGCCCTGCTAGTGATGATATTGCTTGGATTCTGTTTTATCAAGATCATAATATCTCAGTGCCAGGAAACTGCAAAAAAGGACGTAGGGAGGAAGATCATGATTGATGCCGAGTCAGGATGGAAGCCCAAGGACCTGACTGATGAAGAAATAAGAGACTTTGTGAAAGCCAGCATTTATGCAACAGAAGGAACAAAGTTTTGGTATCCAAGGAAACACAGCTATTATGTGGGAATACGGATCTATTGTAATCCTAGTGGAGAATGTCAATTAATGACATGGAACAAAGATGAGCACGTAAGGACAGCAGGAAGCTTGAAGGGAGTTATAAAGATATGGACCCCAAAGAGATATTTCTTCAGACCTCTATGTATGGATCCAGAGGATGAAGAAAAGGTGGATACAAAGGAAGAAGTGAAAGTGGTCGATGAATCGCCCAGAGGGTGGAGTGTAGAAGAGGTGCCAAGCTCGATTCGCACTCCAACCGCCCATTTTGAAGTACCAGAAACGTTCACGCCGAAATATGTGACATATGATGAGCAATTAAACCAGCAGAGAGCCGCAATTGGGCTCTGTCCAGTACCTATCAGAATAACAGCACCTGTTGAAGTACCGACACCTAAGAAAACCTGGACAGTAAGGTACCCATTGAGAAAACCATATTGACAAGTGAGACAGATCGACTATTGTCAGAATGTAATACCCGAAGAAGGTAAGAAAGTACTGAAGGAAGACAAATGATGTTGTCATGAGAACCCGGACTGACTCACATATAGAAGATATAATGACCTGAGAATGATGACAAACGAGATGAAACACCATGGATAAGTGACATCCTAAGGTTAAAGGGAAACAATTGATGTCAAGATGTCAGAAACGTATGTCATATGCACAATGAAGATATTCAGTTAGTTTAAATGTGTACATATGCAAAGTAACCACAAGAAGCACAGAAATTGTGAGGCTTGCTTATGCTAAGTAGTAAGATAGATTGCGGCAAGCACCACCTATACATACATCTACCTCAAAAGAGCACTTTATATAAGTATACTTCTACTACGCACAAGAGCAGATTCAACCAAAGGTTATTAAAGGACTCAAGAGGAGAGTTTTGCAGCAAACAAATTGAGAATTAAAGACAGAGAGAAACTCAGACGAAGGTAACCATACCAAGAAGCCAAGGTCGTATCGGCTGGAATAGGCCAACAGTGGATACAATTAAGAGAAAGAAGAACAGAGTATCCTGTTCAGAAAGGTCAAGATAAGCCACAGATGGCAGACAACTGGCAGAATTGAATCAAATACACGAAATTGCATGAAGGATAAGACGATTTCACGGTGTCGGACTCACTTGACCAGACCAGCAGGAAGGGATGAAACTTTCACACCTATGCATAGTCCTTTGCCATACACAGACGCCATAACTTTCCCAGACCAAGAAGCAGACTTGAGGTCAGCCACAAAGAAATAATTGACAGATGACCACTGAGTTGATGATTGATTGTAACAATAATTGGAGGGAAGCTGGGGTGCAAATGAACTCCCTGCACCTGGCCGGCTATTCTGCATGCTGCTAGGTGCAAGTGAAAAAGTATGAGTGGGGTTGATGCCAACCCAATCATAGTGGACCGTGTAATCTAGGGTCCTATAGTTAGTAGAACCAATTAGACATCATACTTTTAGTGACGTTTACAGTAGCCATTTTGAAGGAAGGGCTTTGTTGCCCCACCTGACATAGTTTATCCAATCCCCTTTCCCGTTACCATATACAGATGTAGCACCTATATTAAAGTTACCTTCCTAGAACCAATCAAGTTGCATGCTAAGTTTTGAGAGTTACATGTCAGTGATGATGAGTTTTTGGTGTAAATGTTATATTTTTTCTGAAATTAATTGGAGTTGAAGCGAGAAGGAAGTTCGAGCGATTGCTGATATTCATTGAACTCCCCGTTTTTTGTACATGTCATTAAACTGACTCCCTTTGCCAAACTATTGAGTTGTCATCATTGATTTTGTGCAAGAGTACAAATCTGCATCCGCATCCATCTCAAGGGTGCTGCTTCTCATTTTCAAGTGCCATTTGGAAATCCCCAGTCCTATGGGCTGGCTGGGGTCCATCCTGCATACTGCTACAAATGATACTTCTATTCATAAAACACATACAACCAAAGACATATACCTAACTGTGCATCAATATCCCTATGGCTTACAACGACTGTTCAGTTAAACAGCTGCAATTCATTCAAACACCCCTCCGGGTAAATAGCAGGGATCAGAACAACCTTAACTTTGATACTAAGGGGCATATTCAGGGATTCGCCATGCTGCCACCATTAATGTGAGTAGGTAAATGCAGTACAGGTTGGGCAACATACCGGGAGGAGCTCACATGGCATCAGGCTCAACTGGGAACATACATAGCAGGGAAAATATACATTGAATCGCATTGTCATGATTTCTTACAAACATACAAGGATCAACCAACACAGGGCACATTTGTGCAGCACTCCAGCTGGAGCAGTCACTTTCCCTCCTCCCCTAACCCTTCCCCCTGCTTTTAGCTTTCTGTCACATTCACTTGGGGCTTACATGACTATACCACACAATGTGAACCATTCCTCTCACTAGAACTATCATACACATATGGTCAAACCTAAATAAACTTACCTCCACCACACTTCACTGCCTTTGTTTACCTACCTTCTACTTAATGCTTCTTGCTCCCGATGTCTCCAACTCTCTCTCACCCATTCTCCTCTTCTCAACATTTAAGAAGATCTGGAAACAGAGCTCTGTACAAAACACAATGGGCCTCATTCCGAGTTTGGAGGTAGCCATGGCTGCCTCCAGAACCGGGTCCGGCACCGGTCTGGTTGAATGGGGACTTACTGGGACATTCCCACCTGTGCTGACCTGGTAAGTCCCCATTCAACCAACCATTCCCCATTCCCATTTGAGCTCCCATAGGGCCCAATGGGAATGTGGAAGGCGCAAATTACTGGCCCGCGAAAAGCAGGCATGTAATTAGCGCCCTGGTCCCTTAGCGGGACCCGTAAAGGACGTGTGATCAGACCACTCGTTCTTTGCGGTTCCCGCTAAGGGACCTCGGAATTGGGTGGTAAGTGTTTACTGGCACCGGTCTCTTTACCGGTGCCCGGTAACCCTTACCACCCAACTCAGAATGACCCCCAATATCCACTTGGGGGAACCTCTGTGCCAGTAGAACACTATGGTGCTAATGGGCAGAGTATACATGACTATTACATTACATAGAATAATATATGTACCTGCATGAATGGTGCAAAAGAACCAATTAATTTCTTTATTAATAACATTCCTAACATACTTTCAAGATATAGGTGCATGAAGCATTGCCAAAATGTTTATGAGTGTTGAACAAATTGGCCTTACTGCAGCTATCACGTCCGCCTGGGAACCTTGAGGCAGTTTCAGACTTCATTCAGGAGTATGACTTATCTGCTGTGCATGCCCAACACTTATGTGCTAACGTGAACATATAGCTAGGCATTTGTTTATTTTTTTTATAACGATTAACAGAGTGTTTCGAAGGAACACATGCTGTCCAATGAACACTTTAGAGCAATGCAGTGCATGTGTATTGAATTTGTCTGGTTCTAAAATTTGTGAGGCCCTGTTCGGCAAAATCCATGCAGAGCCTCTGATTTTGCATGCGTGTTCACATGACCCTAAGTAACATCACAGAGCATGATGCCACCGGGAGTGACAATAGCCGTGATAGTCCAGTGAATCATGAAGAAAGTTCTGCATATAGTATTGTTACAGATAGTCCAAATATTTATAGGTAACATTGTTTCTGCTTGAAAATTAAGCCTCTTGAACTTACTGGTAATTATTGCATTTGTTTGATTAAATGAGGGCCCATAACAAGTAATAGACATATTCTCTTTCAGAAAGAAAAGTAACAGAAGAAGAAACGTCCACTCATAACATCCTGAAAATAGATCCAGGACACGTATTGGTAAGAATCACTGTGCCTGCAAATTGGAGGTGGTTGAAGACACTTTCCAATGATGATGTGGCAAACACTCACTGACAATCTTGTCTTTATACTCCCCCACAGGATATCTCCTTCGAGACGTGAATCAAACATATGGAAGAAACGGTATTACCCAAATTGATCGTTTACAATTGTTCGAATTAACAATTGACCGAATTTAAACAATTGACCTTCACAATTCGGTCAATTGTGAAAAGGTCAATTGTCATTCGAACAGTTGTAATACGAACAATTCGTATACAAACGAAGAAACACTGAAAACGTGTTTACTGTCGAGAAATCTATTACCACCTGTTTTATTGCATATTCTGGCCTCATGAATGTCCGCAACTGGTTGTTATACAGTGCTGGAAGGGCGAAAACACTGTATTGATGGTTCCATGTCTTAAAATTGCGGCAAAAATGGCAATGTATACAAAGAATTGCTGCAAAAATGCTGTGGTTTTGCCGCCACAATCATGTAAACGATGCGGGGGACACCCCTGCAACCCCTGGACCTATTATACCATTTAAGAGGAGCGGGGGACACCCCCACAAGCCCCGCTCCCCTTAAATGGTATAATGGGATACACCTTTACCGGGTCAAACCACAGCATTTTTGCCGCAATTTTATTTACCGGCAACATCTTTGCTGCTATTTTATTACCTGATATCGTATTGACAACTATTTTAACATATACCATATGCCTACAGCTTGAGGTATATAGTCATTCTACACTGCACTCTTCTCAAGTGATAACAGTTGGAAAAGAGAATACCTTACTAGCTGTCTCTGTAATAAGACAGCGTTATAATACAGTGAATATTTAAAGGGTATATATTTTCCCTTATGGTTTGTTTAAACATAATATCTGAAAATAAGTATGTGTTACACTTTCGAGTTGTTTCTGTTTGCTTTAGAGAATTTGTATCCACTTATAATAAATACAGGTATCTTTAGAATTACATTTGTAAGGTATACTATCAATAAAAAGATGGGGTGAAATGGTATGTTATGTTATTTGGCATTTTTTTAGCGCTCCATATGTCATTGGTATGACCTCAAAGCGCTGGTAGGTTGAATGCCCTCGGGGACCCTAGTCCAGGTCAGTAGAGAGAGTAGGGTGTCATAGGGTGTTTGGGTGCACCAGTTATATGTGCATCTGATGTGATTGCGTGGTGGAAGCTGCATCCTAGCACTAGGTGTGGTGTAATGATACCGGTTGAATGTGTGCAGTCAGGCGGGTGAACACCGAGACTGGGTTCTGGCTGCATTAGGCCTGTCGGACGCTTATGTGTGCAGCTCGGCCGGTTTGTCATGGGGTATTGCTGCATTTTTTTAGAGTGATGAGGTGTTCATAGGGTAATGTTCGTATGTGAGCAGCTAAGCCGAATTGATCGAGGGGTATAGCTGCACTCTATGTGAGTGGTGGTGTAGAGAATAGAGTAGGCACAGTGATATGGGAGGAGAGCATTTGCATGGACTAATGATCTAAGGAGATCGATATTCTGCATTTCAGATATGCGGTTGCTTCTTAGCGAATTGATAAGCATATTCAAGGATGACATTCTCGGGATCTCCTTGAACATTACTCATCAGGTTGCTATGGTTCTGTTTATTTGGGAGGACGTGGTTTGTGTTACGGAAAGAGCCATGTTTTTAGAGCTTTGTGGAACGTCATAGCATTGAACATTACTCATCGGGTTGCGATGGTTCCGTTTCTTTGGGAGGACGTGGTTGGTATTACGGAAAGAGCCACGTTTTTAGAGCTCTGCAGAACGTCATATAGTCTGGGGTGTGTCGAATATAAGGGGGAAGTGAGTTTCACAGAGTTGGGGCCAAGGTTGAGAGGCGGATCCTCCGATCCTGACAGAGCTAGAGGATGGAATCACTAGAAAGAGTGCAGTGCTTGATTTTATGGTGCAGGAAGGGAGGTATGGTCTAATCATATCCTGTAGGTATATTGGGCCTGTCTTGTGTACTGCACGATTAGTGATGCATAGGGTCTTGAAGGTTGCCCTTCATCCAACTGCGAGTCAGTGGAGGGTTAGTAGGGCAGGTGAGATGTGGGCTCTTGGGCCTAGGGCAAGGAGCAGTTTTGCAGCAGCGTTTTGTGCTCTTTGTAATTTGTTGAGGTCGTATGTCGGTGCTCCTAGGTAAAGGGAATTGACATAGTCGAGCCTCGACATCACAATAGACATAACTGCAGCAAGTCTGTTAGGGTAGGAGAGGTAGGGGAAAATGCATCTCAGCAGTCTTAGGTGGTAGTGACAGGATTTTGACACATTGTTGATCTGACGGGAGAGGCTCAGGCTTCAGTCCATACTGCAGCCTAGGTTTTTCACTGAGTCGGAGGAGGCTGGAGGTGGGTCAAGGGACGAAAACAAAGGGAGCGGATGTGGTAGAAGGGCAGTATTGCCACACACCATAATTTCTGTTTTCACAGGGTTCAAAAGGAGGTGGTTTTTTATCATCCATCGATCAATATCGCAGAGACAGGTTTCAAGGTCGGGAGGGGGTCTGTGTCTGACTTGGGAGTTCTTAGGATAATTTGGGTATCGTCAACATAGTTGTAATAGGAGATGATGTGCATATGGATGATTCCAGGTAGAGTGGTCATAAAGAGGATGAACAGGAGAGCACACAGGCAAGCGCCTTGGGGTACTAAAATGTTCACAGGGCAAGCAATTGAGAGATAATGGGCGAGGAGGGTTATTTGTTTCCTGTTGCTGCGGAAGGAGGCAGAACCATTTCAGAGCAGTGCCACAGATTCCTAGGGAATGAAGGAGGTCAATGAGGATTGAGTGGTTAACCGTGTCAAAGGCTGCGGAGAGATTGAGGAGAATCAATGTTGCGCAGCCTTCAAAGTCTGTAGTGACCTTGAGATCATCCCAGATCGATATCAGAGTGGTTTCAGTTCCATGTCGGGGTCTGAAGCCTGATTGAGCAAGGGGATGAGGAGGCAGTTTGATTATACAAACGAGTTGAGCTTAGAGTATGCAGTCCGGTCAATGAGTTTTGCGAGAAATCTGGTGTTAGAGATCAGTCTGTAATTCTTGGGGTAAAACGAGTCAAGGGATGTCTTTTTTAGAAGTGGGTTGACATGCGCAATTTTGAAGGCATCAGGGAAGATGCCAGAGGTGAGGCATTCGTTCAGAATGGATCTTGCATGTTCGCCAGTGCAAGTAGACGAGAATATTTCTTTCAGGAACGAGACTGGGCAGGGGTCGAGGGGTGACCCGGAGGGTTTACTGGCTGATAGTACGTCAAGGAACTCGTCTCTGGAGATGGGTTTGAAGGAGTCGAAGGTAGGGATGTCGGGCGTAGGGTTAGTCGGATCGGTGATGGGGGGGCGGGAGGAGGGACAGTTTGGTGTTAAGAAATGCCGTCCTGTCAGGAGCGGTGTTGTAGAAGTGTAGGGAGAGGGAGTTGCACAGTGATTGTGTGGGAGTGGATTGGGTAGAGGAGTGCGTTTGACGAATTCAGATTTGTTCATGTGGACTTCTTTGCTGCAGTTGCCACAGTGGAGAATTTGTTTATTGTAATAGGCTTTTTTGGATTTTCAGATTTCGGCTTTGTAGATATGATGGTGCATGGCGAACATGGATCAGATTTGGATGTTCACCATTTGCATTAGAGAGAGTTGTTTTGTTTTTTGGCACTCCTCAGGAGGGGTGGGAACCATTTGGGGGACGGTTCATTGCGTGAGGAAGTGGGGCCTGAGAGGTGAGAGGAATTAGAGAGTCATTAAGCCAGAGTCAAAGCAGTCAATGGTTTAAGTTTTGTCAGGGGGAGTTGCAGGGGGGCAAAGAAGCAGGGCATTGGCTAGGTCTGGGAGGATATTGGGCCTCATCACGACCCAGGCGGTAAGGGGTTTACGGCGCCGTAAACAGCGCCGACCCTTACCGCCTGAGTACGAGGTCCCTTAGCGCCATGGCGAATTTAACACTTGCTTTTAGCAGGTGTTAAAATCCATGGCGCTAAGGGACCATGGAGTTAATTACGCCACCGTAATTTACGGTGGCGTAATTAACGCCTTCCCCACTCCCATTATGCCCTATGGGGCAAAAATGGGAATGGGGAAGGGTAAATGGGGATTGGGGACTTACCGCCCCGCCAAGGTCCGAATGGGGCGGTAAGTCCGCCAACCACCATGGCGTAAACGTAGTTAAAGTCACGGCCCAGGCGGTAACTTACCGCCTGGGTCGTGATGAGGCCCATTGACTTTGTTCCAGCTTTTGAGATCCCTGGGGGGTGCCTGGGTAGGAGTCAGAGGAGGGGCAATGGAGTGGATAGAGATGGCGTAGTGGTCGGTCCAGATGAGTGGTTTGGGATGGATAAGTAAACCAGGTCATGTGAGCTGAAGATTGCATCAATGGTGTGCCCACCTGAGTGGGTTGGATCAGTCATATGAAGGAAGAGGTTGAGCGCGTCAAGGCTATCAATGAGCAGATGAGTCATGGGGTTAGTGGGGATATCGAACCAGATATTGAAGTTTCCTAGGAGTGTAAGAGATGGGTGATTTACTTGAATGGTAGCTATCGAATCACAGAGGTTGTTGGCGAAATGTCTGTTGTATCCGGGGGTCTAGAGATGAAGAGGAAGCAGTGGGTGAAGGTCAGTGGAATAGATAGTTTTACTAGTAGGGATTCACAGGAAGCAGTGCATGTCTGGGATTCGACGAGTGAGACGGAGAAATTGTGATTGAAGAGGACTGCCTTTCCCCACCTCTGAATTGTCTATTGTTGGTGATGAGCGAGTAGCCTTTCTAGGCAGTGACATGTTTAACTATGCTTCAGACATATTATTAGACAAGACCCTGACCAGGGGTGTTGAAAAGAAGTCCCCTACTGAGAAACCTCTCCCAACTCTCTGTGAGAAATATCAGCATACAGGTAATTAGTGAGTGCAGAATGGTAATCAATGAGAGTTCCTTTTTTTATTACAAGCATACTATCAGTACTCTCATACTGATCATGCTCTTTACTCAATAGAACTTCTCCCCTTTATTTAAGTCAACTATGGTATGGTTTTGGTTTTGGACCCCTCTACTTTGAAAATCAATTTGACACATATCTCTCTGAGGTTAGGGGTTTGCACAAGTGGCTATTCATTAGGAAGCTCCTTGAATCAGAAGATTTTTGTAGAAGTATTTCTCAAGAGACAAATGTCTTTTTGGAAGCCAACACTGGATGAGGACATTCTAGAATGTTCTAGTGCATGTGCATATCATTATCTAGAGACGCTGTAACTAGCCTTTTGTCTCCCAGAAAAGCATATATGTCAGTGTTCAAACCAAATCAAGTTAAAACTCTGATGATATCCTGGAACTGGAAACTACTCTTCCTAATACATGCCTTTCTGTCATAGTTGGTGATGGTTGTTCTGTGTTATATCAACTCTTTAGTCTTGGTTAACTTTGCAAAGGTAATGGATACTAGCCTTAGGCATTTTGACCCCCTGGGCCTTGTCATTCTCTTTGTGTGGGATTATCATCATTGCATCCTGATCCCCCCCAAAAGCTCTACAATGTATTTGAGCTCTTATCTCCCTTACCAGGTTTCAAATTAAAAATTAAAACTCAATGCTCTCACGTTTCATATGGAATTCTCAAGATTACCGAAGAGGTAACAGCTCACAAAGAAACCTTTGGTTTGCAGTCTTCAATTGCTGGATCTCAGATTACACAGGTGGACATCCACTCAGAATCCAATTAAAAGCTTCTGGCAGACACATATTTCACCTCATATTCAGTCACTCTGACACAGTGACTCATCACATTTAGTTTTCTTATCGAAACATTTTGTGAAATATATTCAGGTTAGGAGTGTCCTGAAAATGAATTTTGATATTACCCTGTCCACAAAGACACTTAAAAACCTTGATCTCATTTGAAATCTTTAGTAACAAATCAATTGATATTTGTTATGCATTACTCAACAATATGATGAATACTGTTCCAGCTAAACTACTTGATAAGTGGGGTACAATCATTCCAGCAATAGATATTCTGTCTACGTTTCTAAGGAATCATTCTATTTCAATTACATTGTGTGAGTGCTTTATAACAACCATTCTATTCTAAGGTACTTCATTTCATGGACTACCCCACATCTCTAATTAATGTACAGTTTCCAGATGAACTGTCTGGCTGCCTCAGATGTAAACAAGTCTCTGCTAGTATCATTTGTATGTTCTTGGAATGTCATCTGCCCATGCAATCATATTAGCATTCCTGTCACAGGATGAGGGATTAGATCTCTATACAAAAAATTGATTGCATAAAGCTATAATCTTAGCTCCATGTCAGAGTCCAAAGTGCATTAAATATGCTTGTCTCAAAATCACTCCTCTTGGCTATTAGATTTGCTGGGGATGCATTCAGGCACGTTAGGAGATTTTGAGTATTTGATGATTTTATTGTTAAGGAGTCCTGCTTGTAATAAAAACAATTGAAAGTTTAAATGCTATGGCAATTTAACATGTAGTCCTTCTATTCCATTGAAATATTTTTTTTATAATTGCATATTACATTTTATATAAAATGTGGTATGTAGCAATCCTTTCATGAATAGAAAATAATCTTGTTAGCTGGACTGCATTTATGAACCTTAAGTGATTTTGTGTGTTTGATGATTGTCTGTTGAGGAACTTTGCTAACTAATTATAAAAATTGAAAGCTTAATCAAATGCTATTTAAGATAATTGAACAGGCGAATGCTTAGAGGCGAGAGCATGAAGACGAGAGAAACTCGACACGTGTCTGTTATTTAAATATATATGTTATCTTCAGGAACAATTTTTTAAGGTCTATTTCTGAAGGATGAATATTTACAATGCAATGGCCCTCATTACAACCTTGGTGGAGGACCATGGTGCTATTAGCACCATGGTCCATGCCGCTAAGGTTACGATTCCGCCATGGTGGATGGCGGAATTACCGCCCCATTACAAGGTGAATGGGGTGGTAATTCCCCATTCACCAATGGCCCCTTCCCCATTCCCATTTTTTCCCCATAGCACATAATGGGAATGGGGAAAGGCGCTAAGTACGGTGCCGCAAATTGCGACACCGTACTTAGCACCAAGGTCACTTTGCGGCATGGGTTTTAACGCCTGCAAAAAGCAGGCGTTAAAACCCGGGACCTCTTAATCAGGCGTTAAGGGTTAACGGCGCCGACGGCGCCATTAAACCCTTAACCCCTGACTTGTGATGAGGCCCAATATAATTTTAGTAATATATGTGCACTTTAATAAGGCCGGTACTTAGGCCTTGTCATGGGGAAGAAGAGCCCTTCTCAGCTAGAGATGGGAATCCTAGCGAGAGGTACAGTGACTTGGGATTCCTCAACCCTAAGAATGTTAACAAAAAAAGTATTGTAGGAAGGAAAAGTATTGCCTCCTCTAAATTGGCCTTACAAAATTACACAAAGGCCTGTCCATTTCTACAGAGAAATCACATTTCCTACAAAATAAAGTTAACAGTGCAATTAATAGACATAGAAAACTGTTTGCCACAATCAGGAATGTAAGCAGTGCTCACAATATAACTCCTAAAGTTCGGCCTGTGATTAAATTGGCAAATTAATTCAATATTTCTTTGTAGATAAAACCAACGGAATTATGCAAGGAATTTTAAAAAATATAGGCACAAGTTTCATTTTCAGTATCATTCATATGTGGATGATACAAACATGTATTTACATTCAATAATTCCACAGACTAATTTCACAACATAGTCTTCTGTATGGAGGAAGTCAGATGATGGATGTTTCTTAACAACTGCATACCATGAAAATAGAGATTATTGTGTGCGGACCCAAACATTTTGTTACAAATCCCTTAATAAATTCCACCTTCCTTACCTTTATTTGAACATTCAACCTCCTTTGCTCTCTCAGTGAAAAATCTAGGCTGCTATCAGCAATCAGACCTGAGCTCTGACAAAAAGGTTTGTGAGATTGTCAAGTCCATTTATTATAGAATTCCATTGCTACACTCTGTCCTTCTCTTTGTACCAGTTACTGATTGTTCCACTGTGGTTGGGGATGTTATCAACTCTAAGCTGGACTATGCCAATGCTGTTTTAGTTGGATTCTCACCACAGCAATTGGCTCATCTGCCATGTGCGAAAATGCAGCTGCCAGACTTATTTACCATCTACGAAAATTCACTTATATTTTTCATTTATGAAGGTCCCTTCACTGGCTGCCAGTTGAGTACAGGATAGAGTTTAAAATCTTCTGCCTCATTAAATGGTTGCATGGTCTAGCACCAGGTTATCTTGCTAAAATGATTCATCCTTATTGGCCTACACAAAATTTTCAATCTGCACAAAATCTTTTGTTAATAGTGCCTACTTCCTGCTGTGCATCTCAAGGTGACCTACACATTGATGTTCTCAGCCCTCGTCTTTGAAATTCCCTCCCTATTAGCTTGAGAATTCTGGAGTCTCTGAACTCTTTCAGGATAAATAGCTAAATGACGTATTTGTTATATAAGCGGTGTCTGCGCTATGTTCTCTTTACTGGAATCTCACATCGTCCAGATGTAGATGTTTCTGCTTGGCTATTCGTGGCATACATTGATTAAATCAATCCTAACGCTGAGACTGGAAGCAGTTGAAATGGTCCCAATTCCACCCTTTCCTTTTGTGCCAGCATAATTCTGTGTAGCCCCTACTTGAATTCTTCCATACCTCACGGAGATGCTCGCCAGACATTTTCTGTTTATTTCAGAGCCTGCAAAGCCATCTTGATACCAAAATCAAACACCGTTCGGCAGCTCCGCATTGCAGAGCCTAGAGAGGCTAAGAACCGTCTGAGAAACAGCAACCCTCTAGAGCTTTGTGACACCGACATCCCACACCGGGGGAAAGGAGATCAGGAGTGAGAGAATGAGGGTCATTACGAGGTAGGGGGTAACCATGGCTACCCCCTTACCGGGTACCGGGTCTGGGTTCCTTGAATGAGGAATTACTGGGCCATTCTGACCTTGGAGGGCCCAGTAATGCCTCATTCAAGGAACCTAGACCCTGAACATCCCCATTCCCATTCGAGCCCGCATAGGGCTCAATGGGAATGGGGAGGGTGCTAACAACGGGCCCGTTAATAACGGGCTCGTTGTTAGCACCCTGGTCTGCTCACGAGACCCGCTAAGGGCGCCTGGTAAATTCAGGCATCCTTAGCGGGTTCCCACGAGCAGACTCGTAATGAGGCGGTAAGGGGTTGACCGCTCTGGCACCTTTACTGGTGCCATTAACCCCTTACCGCCAGGGTCGGAATGACCCCCAATATGCTGACCAAGCACCTGTTAAATGGTGGTAAGCTGAGCTGCACAGAGCGTCTCAGCGCCTGCTTGTATACCTTGCTGCCAGAAATATGGCTACTAGACAACCAGACACATTGCATTTAAACAAACAAGGACATTAACCTTACTTCGGGAAATATCAAACCCAACAAGACTTGGACCATCCTGGGTAGCCATTTCTGTTCTACGGTTAATCAGCTTCGAGAAAGGGGTGGGGCTTACACTACTTTTTGAATTTCTCGGTATTGATAAAAACCAGAAGGTAAAAGGCAGGACCTGATTGGACAGGAACAGAGGCCCAATACAGATCGAGAAAGGTGGATGAAAGAGCCCTGCAGGAAGCACAAAGTGTAGGTTGTTCGGGTGAGGTCAGAGGAGAAAGAGGGCATAGACCAAGAGACCAGCAAGAAGAAGGCAGGAGTTGCATAGTGTGGAGGTGTTAATTGGAGAAGGGGAAGTATTTGCTTATACAGAGCAAGGGTACTTCTGTTTGAGTGTGTGTGAATATGTGGTGAGTGGGTTAGGAGGGTTAGTGTAAGGAGCGAATGTGAAGTTAATGTTACAGAAGGACAGGAGGGTGTTTGAGTAGCTAGGTGGGAGGAGGGTAGTAGTGGGCGAAGGAGGGTAGTAGTAAGAGGAGGGGAGTAGTAGTGGTGGGAGGAGAGTAATAGTGGGCAGAGGATAGTAGTAGTGGAGTGGAAGAACAGTGTAGTGAGAGCAGAACTAACATCAAAGGGTGGAGGCGAGAGACAGGAGAAGTAACACTTCAGAGGGACAGCAGAGTTGTGCGGGGAGAGAGAGAAGGAGTGCTGTAGTGACAGTAGAAAGGAAGAATTGAGCATGTGTTTGAATGAACCAACCTGAATCCAACCCAGGAAGTGCAAGGCACGATCCCAATTTCCCATTAGCACACATACCCTTAGCTAGTGCAGTAACAGTTGGGAAGTCCCTGAGGGAGTTTAGGTAGCCACCAGTTAGGGAAATACCAGAGAATAAGATACGAGATCAGATAGTGGTCAACATTTAGTCTTTGACTGAACCTCTCCAACTCTTACACTCTCATGCAAACGCTCTGTTCATAAGCAACCAGTGTTCTCACAGTGCTGTTGGGTTGGGCATGAGGAAAGAGGTTGACAGAAGTGAGCTCTCCCTTTATCTTACCCATTCGGTACATATACAGTAATGCTGACATTCATAGCTGTTCTCTTTATTTATAAAGTTCCTACCAAAAGTACGGTACATCGATGCTTACAGGAGGGTATGGAATGACTCTCGGAATTGTACAAGGTGTTACATATGCCACTGGCTTGAGGTATCAAACCATGAACAGTGGCCTGAGATGGAATAGGACACAAAGGCACACATACAGCCTCACGTTCTTGAAATCATTTAAGAAATAAGCAGTCTCAGCCTGAAGGAAGAATTAATTTGTATAGGGGCATGAGGCATGCCACAAATCTTCCTACGTGCCAAGGCTGCCTGACGTCAAACAATGTTGTCTCGGAGGGATAGCTCAAGAGCAATGTGCTCGCCTTCGAAACAAGACGACACGGAGCAACATAGGTTCGATCCTTGGGGCCGCGCTTAATGACCCATCATATCAATGTTCAAAGAAAGTGTCTCAGAGTAAATCATTTTATAAGAAAATGCATAACCATTGATTGTTGAATTTCTGCAATTTGTATGTGTCCAGCGGGGATATCCCTGAAATGGAACATGCTCCCAATTTTGGTTCCAGGTGAGACAAATCCTTGTGAGGTATTTCTTAATTGGTTGGTGAGCAGTTGCTCTTGGTCATGTGACATAAGCCCCACCCACCTGTCAATCACTGCAAATATGTTGTCTTCTTGGTTTGCCAGCCTTTCCCCCTACTTAAGCATCCCTCCACTCTCTTTTCCTTTGCAGTTAGTGAGCAGGTGCAAGTGGATCTTGGACATGTTACCTAAGCTCCACCCACCTTTCAATCACTGCTCATCTGTTAGTCCCTTCTTGATTTTCTTACCATTTTCACTACTTAAGCAGACCTGAGCTTCGTTTCCTTTGGTGTTGGTGAGCAGGAACTAGTGTATGTTGATCATGTAACCTAAGCCCCACCCGACTGCCCCTTCATTCCCTTTCTTAACTCTTATATTAAGTGTGCCTCTCACCCGGGCTTTGGAAGTGAAGGGCAGATATGAAAGGGTAAATCCTGTTTGGATATGTGTTAAGAAGGATTTCTGAACTCTGACCAGGAGGGGCAGAGGTTCAGAAGACCAACCTAGTTTCTTGGAACAGGGTAACCTCTGGACAAGCCCGACAAATCAGGGCTTGTCCAGCAGGCGGTCAAGACTAAGTCTCAGAAGGGGCAAGGGTGACTGAAGGACCTCGATGAGCACACAGAGTAAGGACAATTACAAATGATTCCAGACAAGTGCTATATTCAAAATATAGACACATTTATTACAAGGCCTTTGTAACATAGACCATAGCAAAGAATCACAGTAACACTAAATAAACCAATACATCACACTCAATACAATATATATACAAGACCAGGGGGGGTCTAAAAGGGTGACTGCACAAAATATGTCGACAACCTAGAGGGGAAGGAAACAGGCAGTGCAGTTAATCTTTAGGCCCAGTTCAACATCAGTTATTCACCTAACTAAGAGGCAGTCCAAGCCCTAAGAAGAGGGGAGCCTTGTGCTCAATAGTACATGTAGTGCCAGTGCACGCGGTTGTTCCAATGGGCAAAACAGGGTCTCTTCAGGGGTTTCTAGCAGCTCGGGAAGGTGGATAAGGTGATGAAGAATAAGTTCCCACTATTCAAGAAGGACCTCCACTAGAAGGCAGAGGCAGTTTGAGAGTTCAGGATGGAGTCGCTATTTCACAATAGCAGTGGACAGGAGAGAGCCCCCCCAGGGGCCACTCATGCATAAAAATGGACTCTTGCGCTAGGGGCCACCGGTTGGGCTATTGATTACTCACCGGTCCCTGATGCAAAGAGATCCAAATTTCGGCAGGTTAGTCCAATTCGGTTGCAGGTTCGAATGTGGCAAAAAGGACGTCTAGGCACCTTTTAGTTCCTGAGATCCAGCGAGGATTCCCAAACGGGACAGTGCTGATTTCTCTGCTCCGGTTGGATGAATCGCCCCAGTTTCACTGCAGCAGGCTTCAGAGGCAAAAGGGTCACAAATGCAGTGGACTTGCCAAGGATGTTTCCGCAGCAGGGCAACACGGTAACCGTGTTTACTCCGGTCCAGGTGCACTCGTCTTACTTCAGACGTGGGAATGCCAAGTGTACAGAATTCAGTGTGACGGTGCCGTGCACACAGAGCTAGCAGTATTCCAAGTTTCGACTGCCTCCTCGAAATGACGGCAGAGACAGAGCAAAGATCCTGCGTAAGCTAGTCAGCCCACTGGTTGACCCAGGGACACTTCCGAGAAAGCTGACTTGCAGGTTTTGGTGAAGGTGCCGAGAATAGTTGGTCCCTCTATTCCAATGGGTCGTCGAAGCGTCTTTGCAGACCTTCTAGGATGACCAGATGCAGAGGGGTCCCACAGGACGACAGCTGGCTCAAGGTGCCAAACCTTCCAGCGGGTCACCAGCGGTTCCTCGACCCAGCTTTGTAGTTGCAGGATACTTGGATCCTATCCTTTGTTCAGTGAGAACTCAGGAGATCGACATGGTAGTGGTGTTTCCAGCCTCCTCTTATCCAAAATTCTCTTTGTGCCAAAACGGAGAGGACCCAATGGGAGATCTGCTCACAAACCCTCACTCCATACGTGGTCAATCACAGACCACGGTGGTCTCAGGCATTCAGGACACTCCAGTCTCTCTGGCACCCAGGATGTGTATTGGGACCAGACATCCCAGCCCACATCTTGGAGGCACACACACAAGGCATGCAGAAACCCGCTAAAGTATTGGGATTCGCGGGAAAATGCATGACCAAATAAGGACTGGCCCGGGTCGACTTGACCTGGGGAAGGTGAAGGGGCAAGATGGCCAAAGGACAGGACAAAGAACCTTGTGGCATGGCCCTTTTGGAGCATGGCCACCTATTTGTGCCAAAAGCGGTTAACGCGGTTAACATGGCAGGAAAGAGTGAAAAATAATGTGAAATGATAGCTACCACCAGTCCTGTCCCTGACACATCTGCACAGTTCATAAATAGTCCAGCGAGAGTATCTAAGGCCTTTGGAAAAGACTATAGACCCAAGCGTGTTGTATGGTAAGATACATTGCACACTTGTTACATGTTGCACAAAAGTTGCAACATGAGGAAAGGACTAAGGGAAACAAAAGTCTCCCAGTACTGACTGTCTTAAGGGCATGTCAATGTCCCCATTAAAAGTGAGCGAAAGCCCAGAGGAGTGCAGCTGAAGGCTGTGCTTCTCTGGCAAAGTCAGTCAATGGTGTCTAAACAGCAGCAAAAAGTTTGGGGGTTGACACATGGAGGGAAAATTACATACAATTATGAAATCTTTCCTAACAACCTGTACGGAACGAAGGACCCAGAACCAGTAGCCCTGCTCTTTTAACATCAGGTAAGCTCCTTTGGATATGTGTTTCACTCCTCTGTCCCAACAACTCATCCCTACCATCACCACTCAATGTCAACCACAACTCTCACCAGCAAAATCATAGAAACTACATCCCAGCAACCTTAACCGGATCACCACAGACCGCATCAGCACTCCAACATCCACCACTACACAAACACGGAGTCTCACCAATATCCACTCAGCAATCAACCATGCAGCAGACATCACTGATTCCGTCACCACACATGACCTGGATGCCATCAACATTACTGACACCTGGATGACATCCACCTCCACTCACAGACTAGATGTCCTCAACCTCATTGGCTACAGAATTCTACAACAAGACTATCCCAAAAATAATCTGCAGTTGCCTTGCCATCATTCACAAGTTATCATGGCCATGCATCGAACTGGACGTTACCACCATTGGCTCTTTTGAAAACGTTGGATGCAGCCACTTTTCACCTCATCTACACAGCACCCAAGCCCAACACATACTTCATAAAAGACTTCATGGACTTGGCCACCCCAGTGTTTCTCACGCATACCAACATCAACAGCAACTTCAACATCCCTGGCAACCCAGCAACCAAGTCAATGAAGGAATATCTCCACTGCCTACATGACACTATGACCCTCACAGCACACAAAAGACCCACCTCACAGAAAAAGGTAATATCCCCAACCTCATCATCACGGCCCTGCTCCTACTCCACCACAGCTCTCCAAACCCGCTCGACAGATCAGACTATCTGGCAATCCCCATTGATATTAGTCACATGACACCAATCACACAAACCCATTGGTAACCCAACAAACAAGCCTTCATATCATTCAAGAACTTCCTAGTGGAGTGGGGGCTCTCACAGAGGACCTCACCAAACTCCACCTCACTGTCATACCGCCGCTTTCAAGGTACTTTCCCTGGCGCCTCGGAGACCGTTGGCCACTTTGTCGCCATTAGAATGTTCCATTCCGGAACTTCCTTTTCCTGCATCTGCAGTCTAGTCTTTCTCTCATTCCTTTCCCTGTTTCCGTATTTAGCCCCTCCTTCATGTTTCGTTAGGCGCGTTGCAACGTTTGTTTGCTGAATGCTCCGTACCTGCTGTGAGCCCGCTCTTAGCTGTTTTTGCACTTTTTGTTCTCTGGTCTTTCACCGGTCTCAGCCCGTTCCTTCTTAACTTATTTTGTTTTATCCTTCACTGTCGTTTTCTCCCGCTTTGCCGCTGTTGAGGCTTTCATTTATCCCACATTTATTTTTCAGCGGCTTCGGCCCGGCTTTCCTCTTGGCATCCTTGACGCTCTCTCCTCTCGTGTCCTTCTGGCAGTCCTTACCTGAGCTCCTCCTGGTCTCTCCCCTTTTTTCTTCTTTGCCTGCCTTCCTTGGCCTCATCTCTTTTGCTTCCCTCTTCAGCCTTCTTTTCGCAATCCTTCCTCCAATTCTTGCTTACCGTCTGGACCATTCCAATGTTGTGGATACTCTGATGTCACATTTTGAACTGCATCTTCCGGAGATGCAGGAGGAGAAATTCCCTTCCATCTCTGTATGTTAAAAGAGATATCCTCTGCATCGATTCAGTCTACAAGTGACTCTTCGCTCCATGGTCACCGAAAGCCTGCCTTCCAACTAAAGATTCTAACAGAGAGGTTATTTTGAGCCTGTGCTTTTTTCCTCTCTATTGGCTTCTTCGGTGGGAGGTCCCTTGCATCCGTGTGTCTTCAAGGAGACAGGGTGGCTTCCAACTGCAGAAAGCCGTATCTCTTCGCAAAAAAGAAAATCACCAGAAGAAAGGGGCGAAGACAAGAACTCACATCTGAAGAATCAGGTGAGGAGGAAGGGGAACAGGGTTCAAGCAGTTCCAATTCTGAGAAAGCCTGTAAAACTGGCAATAAACTTCACAGATTGCAACGCCAAAAACACCCTGCAATGGCAACAGCCAAACAAGTGCAAGAGTTACTCACCGCCGTTCATAATCTTACCCAAGAACTCCAGACTGTTAAGGCTGAAAATGCAGTACTAAAAGAAAGGGTGGACAATCAAGAAAGGGGAAGGGCGGAACTACCTCCCATGCCTCTCGTCTCAGGCAAATATGACGGATCACCACACAAGTTTGAAGAATTTATGGAGGCGTGCATTATCCACTTCACTTTCAGACCTCAAACCTATGCATCGGATAATTCCCGGATTGGCTTCCTGATCTCCAACCTAACAGGGAATGCCTTGGCCTGGGCTATGCCTCTTGTCACCTGCGCAAGTCCCTTGCTCCAAGGCTACAGTGGTTTCACCGCTCAATTTAAAGAGACATTTGAAAAACAAGAAACTGCATTGGTGGCCAGCACAATGCTGCTGGATATTCGTCAAAGAACCTCCGATCTTTTGTCAAAATTTCACGCTTTAAACGAGTCGCCGAAGAAGCTGGGTGGCAAGAGTCAGCCCAGTACACCATTTTCCGCCGGGGGCTTCGAGAAGATCTCAAAGATGAATTAGCCCGAGTGCCCAGACCCGCATCCTTGGCACATTTTTACAACTGGACTTCTGTCTTTCCGAAAGACGGGCCAAACGCAAGAATGGTGGAGTTACCGTTCTGCCTTCAGAACACTGTTCACCCGCTTCCTCTGAAATTCATCAATCCAAAGAAGAACCTATGTAAATAGGTACCACTCGAGGGCCCCTAACCTCTGAGGAATGAAAGAGAAGAAGAGACAATATTCTATGTTTATATTGTGGGTCAAGTCAACATCTATTAAGAGACTGCCCTAAAGTACCTCCACGGTGTTCAGGAAAAGCCACCCCTCGGAGCTAATAGGGACTACTTTCCGAGGTAGAGTAGTGGGTCCCTTCGTTACCATGTCCATTACATCAGTGACTCCCGCAGAAGACACTCGACTGATGGTGGTGGCGATACAACTCATTCTGCATGCGAAATCCTATGACGTACTACCATTATTAGATTGTGCTGATGCAGGATGCTTTATGAACATAATGTGGGCTAACAAGGTTGGTATCGAGCAGGTGGAAAAGTATGAAGACCAGAAAGTCAAAGGGGTAGATGGCAAGCCTCTGAGTTCTGGCCTGATAACTCATACTACTCCCCCGATGACCATGAAGCTACTACAACACCCCAAGGTCATCCAATTTGATCTTATCAGAGCAGCTCACTTCCCAGTAATTCTAGGTGTATCTTGGTTAAGAAAGCACAACCCGGCCATCAATTGGAAGACCAACCAAATGTCTTTCATATCCGACTAATGCATAAGATCTTGTCAATCAGTGACCACTTATACTACTGTCCGTGTCTTTTCCGATTCTTCATCCACATCAAGTAGCCTGAGAACCCATACCTTACTGGTGGAGTTTTCCCAGTACAGCGATGTCTTTCAAGACCTGGAGAGAACTACCCCCACACCATCCCGAGGACTGTGCTATCGATTTGGTACCTGAAGCCTTGGTGCCATTCGGTTGCATGTTCTCCTTGTCTCTTAAAGAAAAAGAAGCGCTGAAAAGATACTTGGACTCTAACTTGCAAAACGGGTTAATACAGCCATCTCGCTCTCCGGCAGGCGCTTCTTTGTTTTTCATCCCAAAGAAAGATACCACCGAATTAAGACCCTGCATCGACTACCGGGAATTGAACAGAGTCACCATCCGGGACCGATATCCAATGCCCCTAATCACGGATGTGTTGGAAGCGGTCCAAGGGGCCTGTGTTTTTTCCAAGATTGGCCTAAGGAATGCCTTCCACCTACTACACATCCGGGCCGGAGATGAATGGAAGACCGCATTCAGAACCCCATTCGGGCACTTCGGGTATCGGGTGATGCCTTTCGGCCTGATCAATGCCCAGTCTGTATTTCAACAATTTATGGACCGTACCTTCTCAGACCTTTTGTTTCACTCTACGATCATCTATCTGGATGATATACCGGTGTTTTCCAAGACCCCGGAACTTCACGATCAGCATCTCTGACAGGTCATTCAAAGACTTAAAGAAGCTAGCTTGAAAGCCAATCCTGACAAATGTGTTTTTCAGGTATCCTCAGTTCCATACCTTGGTTTCATCCTCTCCGCAGAAGGCATACAGATGGATCCTCGCAAAGTTGCTGCCATCCTGCAATGGCCAAGTCCAACCTCTATCAAAGAAGTACAACGGTTCCTCGGGCTGGCTACATTTTATCGCAAGTTTATCCCCGGTTTTTCTCAACAGGTACTGCCTATTACCAGTTTGTTAAAGAAAACCTCAAAACCATTTGTATGGTCAACCTTGGCAGACGCGGCATTCAAACAACTCAAAGAGGCTTTCTGTTCAGCCCCAGTTCTGCGTCAGCCTGATCAAGGGAAACCTTTTTTTGTCGAGACGGATGCTTCTTCCGCAGCGGTGTGGGCTGCACTGCTGCAGGAACACAATGGGATTGAATATCCCTTAGCATATGTTTCCAAGACTCTGACAACTAGTCAGAGTCATTACTCCGTGATAGAGAAAGAATTGCTGGCCATGAAGATTGCGTGCGAGGAGTGGCGACACCTCCTACAGGGAGCCACCTATCCATTCGAGTTACGCACTGACCATAAGAACCTGCGAGTTATTCAGAATATGGAATGCATTAATTCTCGACAGGCCCGCTGGGCCCATTTCTTTTCTCAGTACGACTTCAGTCGGACCTACCTACCTGGCACAAAGAACATCACCCAAGCCTTATGCTTCCCTGGACCAAGGTGATATGTACAGCAAATTCTTTCCTGGAAGAAGTTCACCACACCTCGACCTCAATCAATCCCCCATCTCCCAAAGCCTCTTCGGAGCCTCTTATCCTGAGAGACGGATGGTATTTTTTTCAGACAATGATTATACCTACCGGAAGTAAAATTCAGACAGCAGAGTTGAGCAGTCTTTGCAGGAGACACCCCGGCTGCCTCTCTCTCTGTGCTCCATTCTACAGCCACCATTTTGTGGGAGGACCTACAAAAGCTTACCCAGCACCGCGGAGCAGTCGCAGACTTCGAGCAGAGTTGAGCAGTCTTTGCAGTCCTTGTCAGGACTGAAAGGCTGTCAGGCTGCAAGAAGAAATGAACCCAGAACCCGCGTACCCCGCACAATCTTCGCAGGGGAGACCAACAACAGAGGTCGAATAACCGGAAAAAAGATATCTGAGGAGTACTGGCCCGGCTCCACCAATACTTAAAACCTCACAATCAACAAACCAACCAGCCACAAAACAAGCACCTAAAGCACGCTTACCAGCTCAAGCAAATCCTGGCCCTAAATCCCCCCGCCCTACTCTCAACCACCTCAAGCGGGACTCCCAGCGGACGCTCATACTGCATCTTTAACCCTGCAGCACCAAAAAAAGCCATGTCATTGGCTAAAGACTTTCAAAGCATTCAGTCGTCACCTGCGACCGAAGCCGGCGTGACAACGCACCATAATTCGGCCTCTCAGCCGCAAATCACAAAAGAATCAAATGCGGAGCCGAACGAAGACCCGACCTCGTGCCAACTCCCCCCTGCCGAGACCAGCCCATTTCAGCAGGTCAGAGGACAGGCAGTGAGGGGCTTCGCCCCAGCGGGGGGAGAAACCGCGGATGAGCCCGCTCACAACAATAACACGAGCGCCGCAGGAAAACCGAGAAATCTCACCGGCTCCCAGCACCACCTGCGAAGGACGAACGCGGAGGCTTTCGACCAGGTCGCCGGCAGCTCCAGCTCCCGCGGAGAGACCGGCTCGCAGCACTGTTGCAGCTATGGTTCACGTGTTGGAGACCGCGGAGGAAGCAGCAGAAGCTGAGGGCTGGGAGAATCACAGCATGCCTCCCCGGCCCCTCGCTCCAACACCCCCGCAGTCTGGAAGAGCGCCCCTAGAGGCGATCGACGGAACTCAACCAAACAGTGTTTGGGAAGAGTTCGCTCCAGGCAAAAAAGTCATACCTGAAACAGACTCAGCACCCGGCACAGAAACTAACAAGAAAAAAAAATGTCTGACACAGCCTGAAACACAGAAAACCAAGCAGGCTAATGGCTGCCAGACAAAAAGAAAAACAAAAAAACCCAGCAATCAGCAAAAAACGATAAAAGGGAAACAGGACCCCACAAATGAAGCACTACTAAAAATCACCTTCTGCAATTCCCTGAAAGACTTTTTCTCCAGACAGGGGAAACGTAAACACGATATTCTCAACGAATTAACTGACGACGAGATACTGGAGGCCCTAACTGACCCAGGGCCGACAACTAAAGCTCGCAAAACGACATCCAAGGCCCTAGACTTAGAGGAAAAAACGTTAGTCATCGCCAAACAAGGTGACCAGCCTAGTCCAAACTCCAACCGCATAACACAGGACCCGACAACGCCAATTGGCAAACTCATGGACAAACCACCACCAAAATCGGCAATCATAGATGAACACCCACAGCACTCTATCTACCCTCTGCCTCAAAAGGAAACCAAGTCACAGCTGGACGAAGATGCACCCTCCCAAGCCAATGGAACCCACTCAGAAGCAGAAACAAACATTGGATCCCAAACCAAGCCGCCGGAATCCCAAACTCCCAAAACAGCAACAAATAAAATCATTTATCAAAGACAAGACCCACCAGCTCCAGCAGTCGGAGCAGACTGGGAAATTTTGCTAACGCCAAGACCCATGAGAACAAGTACCCTAACAAGGGACCAAAGAGGAAGTTACCTGCCACACAATCAGACACAAGAAAGATCAAGATCTGAACAGCCCCAAACATGACCGGCTAGACCCGGCAGAACAAGCCTCCCTCAAACAACAGAAACTCCGTCAAGGAAACCAGACATGATGACCATAATGTCAGCGATAACCATAGCTCTAGCTCCTTTCGGCAAACTTTACGAGACCCTGAATGACACGCTAAAAGACAACACAACCCTAATTGCTCTCATGCACACGAAACTAATCTTTCTAGAAGGCTTCATCACGGCCAAGGAACAAGAAATAAAAACTAAAGACCATACTTCTAGAGCTGAAAACGGAGAACAAAAACAGTACTCGACTGCAGAAATGCAAACAGAGCAACCACTATGCGCCCAGAACTTCAGTTTCCGAAGCAGACTACCAGAAGAGCCCAAAATAAAGAAAATCCTTGGAACCAAAGGAAAAGAAACACGCAAGAAGAATCAGTCACACAACCAACACAACAACAGATCTACCGACCCAATTCTCAGAAAAAAATACACTGGCAGAAAATCGCACAATGACCAAAGATTCAACTACCGATCGTGGCAGACCAGAAAAAATACTTCTTCCAAAACAAACTACTTCTACTAACAAGCAACCAAAATCACCCCCCACTCATCAACTGGGACAACAATCTATTCAAAAATCGCCAAGAACAACGGAAGACTTCTTGGCGGATACAAACTTAATGAACCTGTCCATACACTTAACGCCTGATCAAGATGCTGAAGAGGTCTCAACAATCAGCATCGACTCAACCCCACCAAAATCAAAGCAACAAACAAAAAGAAGACGAAAAAGCGCAACACCACATCGTACCACCCCAGAGTGAATTTACGATATCCGAAAGGACCGAACCTCTCCTCCCAACCAAAGCCAACCCTGCAAGTATCCCAAAAAAGTCAAGCCCTAGTCTTGGATGAAAGATGCAACGTCAACAACAAAGACACCCCCAACATTGAAAGAAATAAAACCAGGAGGTCAAAGGAAAGAACCCCTCGACGCAGACCAATAAGCCGATCCCGATCAGGAAAAAAGGCCCCTTGGAATAAGCCCAGAAAAGAATGGACCTCCCGCGCATTAAAGAAAAAGAATGATGAAAACTGCCAGACAATAATCCTCAAAATGGAACAAACAGATCACAACTCTGAAGCAGTATCTCTAAATAGAGGAACGATAATGAAAATTTTCAGAAACATCAAGTCCCTTAGACACCTGAAACCAGAAGACATCCATCTAGTAGAACCATACCACAAAGCCCACAAAGCAAAAGCATACATACACATAAAAAGGAATGCAAGAATCACCCAGCCTAAAGAAACGGACACAGATCTACGACAAATACGGAATACTGGACCGACAACCAAACACCCAACCAGCAGATCCAGTCCAGCCCGGACAACTTCCAGTCGCACCGCCTCAGAGCTAAGAGAAAAGGTGATAACACCACCGGAAACACCACGCAAAAAACCTGTCATCTAACGCTGAAAACCAGTCGAGAAGGCGAGAAAGAAATACCCCATCAACTGAAACAGAGAGAACCCAGAAAGATAAACAACGACGCCGGCAACGAAACGACAGCAGAAAAGCTCCCAACACCAAGAATCAACCTTAAAGACAAAGAACATAAAAGGACAACCGGACTCTCCCTTGGACCAATAAAACAGCTATGGTCCTGGTTTCCTAAAACAACCCCAAACAGGCCTACTAAATAGCAACGACCAACGAGAGCAGAGAAAGATTCACCCTTAGGAAAAACAACAAACCTGCTCTCAACGACAACAACTTTGAAAATGGCATTGTGGAACACCCGAGGATTCAAACACCTAATGAAAACAGGAAAAACTAATCTAGGAGACTTCGACATTATAGCACTACAAGAAACCTGGCTTACAACCTCGCCAGCTTTAGATGGCTACGAACTGACAACCTCAAAAGCCGTAAGAGGAAAAATGGGCCGTCCATCTGGAGGCCTCCTGATCGCAGTTCGAACAGGAAGCCGTCTGGAAATAGACAAAGAGCTATCTTCCTCACAGAACCATCTAACAATTAAGGTGAAGTGGACCCGACAAAACACGATCACGAACAAAAGCTGGGAAACCCCGATCGTAATAATAACAACGTACTGGAACCCAGACAAAATCTCAGATGACGATTTTCTTCGTATAATTGAAACAGAAATAGACGAGACCCAAATAAACTCCGAAACCACCGAATTAATTATCTGCGGGGACCTGAACGGTAAATGTCCCCATAAAAGCTCTTACCCAACAGCACCCAACAGCGAGACAAGAGGAGACTCAAGAGGCAAAAAATGGCTAAAATTAATGGACTCCAAAAACCTCCACAACACGGCATTGCTGTCAACAACAAAACCCCTAATTCCAACTTGGGAAAGAGCATCTCAAGCGGGAACAATCGACTATATATTCGCTTCAGAAGGTATGTTAGAACTCTTAACCTCATTTGAGGTCCTACGCACAGAGGAAAGCGATCATAACATCCTTCTAATATCATGGACCACACAACGCCCAGTCAAACACGTAATGTCGGAAGAAGTGGAAGTAACAACCCAAGGCAATCGCCTAAGACTGAACGCTGAAAGGATAAAAGATCTGGCACAAAACTACAAAAAGAAACTTGCCAAAGAGCCTAATCGGTGTAAAACTGAACCAGACTACCAACCCCTGTTAATTCAATACCAGACAAACCCCACAACGGGTCAGAAAAAAGACAACCCCCAAAGACATCATAAGTACGATAAACTATTGGTACTCAAGCGCCGTGCACTAAGGAAACTAAAACACCTTGCAGCAAAATCAAGATCGATACTTATGGAAAAAAAACTAAGAGAAGAAACAGCAAAATATAAAGCTTGATTAAAATCTTACTGCATTCTACCATACCAACAAGACTCAGAAGAAATGCTCAAAAAGGTAATGGGAAGAAACTCCAGAGATTTCTGGTCACTCATAAAAAAGATAGACAGCAACCAGGCCAACAACCTAGCCAACACAGTGAGTGAAGAAAGATGGACGACCCACTTTTCCACCCTATTCCAAAACCCCAACGGACTACAAACCCTAAACACCGCCAATGAAAATTCAAATTGGGAAGACATCTCCGACATTGAAGATATAGAAGATGCAATCCGCAAACTAAAGCCTAGTCGTGCACCCGGACCGGATGGAATAACAAATGTAGACTTAAAAAACAACCCAAAAGAATGGGGCGAGTTTATAAGCCTTGTTTTCGAAATGGTAACAACCTCAAAATTGATACCCCGCTCATGGACAAAGGCCACAGTAGTTCCGATCTTCAAAAAGGGCGACAGAACTGATCCCACTAACTACCGCCCAATAGCACTATTAGATACCATCGGGAAAATCTTTGGCTCACTGGTGCTAAAAGGCTTCCAAAGGTGGGCTTCAACCTCATCCAGCTGGGAACCCCTCCAATCAGGCTTTACGAAGAACACTAGCACACAAGTAAACATCATGATACTCAATATCATAAAGAACAAAACTCGAGCACAGCAACGTAAGGTCTTCATAGCCTTTGTGGACTTAACACAGGCCTTTGACAAAATCGACCGAAGCAGGCTATGGGCAAAACTGGAACAATGGAAATGCCCACCCCAATTACTAGAGCCTATAAAGGCACTGCATCAAGACACATCAATGAGGGTAAAACTAAACCACGCTGGAACTCTATCAAAAGAAATCACAATCAGCAGAGGCGTAAAGCAAGGATGCCCGTTGGCTCCAGCACTTTTTACGGCTTTCATTGGGGATTACAAAGACTCTGGTAAAGATCTCAGAACCTTCGCACCAAAACTGGGTGATATCCCAACTCCAAGGCTTCTCTACGCAGATGATATTATACTCCTTGATCAAACCCCTGTTGGGCTGCAACGCCAACTAAACAATTTAGCAAACTATATTTCAGAAAACAACCTCAAAATAAACAAGGAGAAAACAAAAATTCTGATCCTCGAGAAATCAACTGCTAGAAAAAAAACATTCCACTGGTCAATCGAGAACACTAAAATCGAAGTGGTAAAAGAGTTCAAATATCTTGGAGTACTAATTGACAGCTCAGGCAACGAAGTAAGAATGCAACACAATCTTTGGGAAAAGACCAGAAAACTAACAGCCCAGGGTCGAGCAACAGACAGGAAATTTGGCCGCTTCTCTTTGCTCCCAATCATAAAGTTTTTCAAGGGCAAAGTGGTTCCAGCGCTGACATATGGTGGGGAAGCCTTCCTGACAATCCCAAAAACCATCTGGGACAAGTTGGAGGGCTACTTTTGGCGAGAAGTAATGCGATTCCAAAAATCAACAGCGATAGCGGCAATCCGAAGAGAACTAGGACTAACTTCATTGAAAGCGACAGTGGATGCAAATGAAATGTTGCTATACAGGAAAATAATCATGCCAGACGCTCCAAGTCAGTACAAACTAATCAATCAAGAAATTCAAAGATGAAACTGCAAATCGTTATCCGCCTGGACGAAAAAAAAGGAAAATACTCTGATAGAACTCGGTTTCACCAAAGAAGAACTTTTCTTCACTCCCAACAAAATCAAAAAGAAAATGGATCTACAAGACTGGATACTCATGCAAGAAAAAGCAACAACGAATAAACTTCTCACCCATTTGCTGCAACACACAAAAAAACTAAACGATCACCCACTAATCGTGAGAAGATTTGCTGACAAAACAACAAGACAACTGTTTTTAAGGGCACGACTAAACCTCTTACCAACAAATGAAATTAGAGCATTGAGAGGTCTGTCCAACGTGAGTACTTGCAGACTGTGCAAAGACTGTGCAAAGATCCCACACAAACCGAAACAATACGCCATCTTTTAATATCCTGCACAAAAACAATCGACCTAAGGCAAGCCTTTTTACTCCCGCTACTAAAGCCCTCTGTTTTACGAGAAGAAGAAGTCTGGTGGAACCGACTCATAAGTGGAAACAAAACATCTTGGACGATTGCAGCAGCAAAGATCATAGACTTATCCTTGGCAAAATGCCTCAAAGAAGATAACCTCCAAGCATCACAAAAGAAAAAGATCTTTCCTGCACAGATCGAGAAGCTTTTTGTAAAATCAAAGAAATTTGATAAACACAAAATAAAAAAATAAAAAAATAAAAATAAAAAATAAAAAATTCAGACAGCAGACTCTAAGATGGTGTCATGACAATCCAGTGGCCGGGCATAGAGGGGTTAGGAATACTCTTGATCTCCTGAAACGCCATTTCTGGTGGCCCAATTTGAAAAAAAGATGTTGAGGAGTACGTATCTACATGTCCAACCTGTTGCAGATCAAAATACAGCACCCAGAAGCCTGTGGGACTTCTTCATCAAGACAAACCACCTGGAAGGCAATGGGAGGTCATCTCCACGGACTTTATCATCAAATTTCCCCCTTCGAATGGGTGTTCTTGCATCATGGTAACAGTTGACTGTTTTACCAAATTGGCGCATTTCACCCCTTTGGCTGGTCTCCCATCCACTTCTGAAATGGCTTCAATCTTTTCTAAGGAGATTTTCCGGCTACATGGAATACCGGATAAGATTACCTCTGACCGAGGCACTCAATATGCGTCTCGTTTCTGGAGAGACCTTTGTAAGACTCTAGAAATAGAAAGAGCCATGTCTCCTGGATTTCATCCGCAGACCAACGGCCAGACGGAGCGGATTAATGCATTATTGGAACAATACCTTCACTGCTTTGTCAACGGCCAACAAGACAATTGGGTGGCATTACTGCCTACAGCAGAATTCGCTTACAATAGCTCTTCCCACAGTGCCACCAAACTCAGCCCTTTCTATTGTAGCTATGGGTTTCATCCCAGATTTTTACCATCCTTACCTATCACTCCCAGTAATACTCCGTCAGGTGAGGCATGGCTCTCTCACCTATCAGAAACACACAAGATGGACCTGGATGGCTTGCAGGCAAGCTAACTGCTCTACAGCTCCTCAAGACATAGCCAACGTTTGCTGTCACCACAGTGGAAAAGAGGTTCTCAGGTCTGGCTTTCCACCAAGTATCTCCCCCGATGGTTACATACCTCCAAGCTAAGCCCCCACTGTTTGGGACCTTTTACCATCCTGGACAGAATAAATCCAGTGGAATTCAGACTTCAGCTGCCCAACCACATGAAAAGGATTCATCCAGTGTTTCACTCATCTTTGCTGAAGGAGTATCGTGAGGACAAATATCAACGTCCTTTACCTCAAGGTCTCACGCTCAAGGATACACAACCAGAAGAGTATGAGGTAGAATCCATTTTGGATTCCCGTTACAAGGCTAGCAGGTTGGAGTATCTTATACACTGGAAATGATAGTCACATTCGGAAGATTCTTGGGAGCTGGAGTCTCATGTACATGCTCCTGGTCTGGTACAGAAATGTCATCGCTACCACCCCGGCAAACCAGGGGGGTTTCCCCTCAGGAGGGGGCATACTGTTATACTTCCGCTTTCAAGTTACTTTCCCTGGCACCTCGGAGACCGTTGGCGACTTCGTCGCCATTAGAATGTTCCATTCCAGAACTTCCTTTTCCTGCATCTGCAGTCTAGTCTTTCTCTCGTTCCTTTCCCTGTTTCCGTATTTAGCCCCTCCTTCATGTTTTGTTCGGCGCGTTGGAACGTTTGTTTGCTGAACGCTCCGTACCTGCTGTGAGACCGCTCTTAGCTGTTTTTGCATTTTTTGTTCTCTGGTCTTTCACCGGTCTCAGCCCGGTTCCTTTTTAGCTTATTTTGTTTTAGCCTTCACTTTCGTTTTCTCCCGCTTTGCCGCTGTTGAGGCTTCCGTTTATCCCACGTTTATTTTTCAGCAGCTTCGGCCCCGCTTTCCTCTTGGCATCCTTGCCACTCTCTCCTCTCGTGTCCTTCTGGCAGTCCTTACCTGAGCTCCTCCCGGTCTCCCCCCTTTTTTCTTTTTTGCCTGCCTTCCTTGGCCTCATCTCTTATGCTTCCCTCTTCAGCCTTCTTTTCGCAATCCTTCCTCCAATTTTTGCTTACCGTCTGGTCCATTCCAATGTTGTGGATCCTCTGAGGTCACATTTTGAACTACATCTTCCGGAGACTGCAGGAGGAGAAATTCCCTTCCATCTCTGTATGTTAAAAGAGATATCCTCTGCATCGATTCAGTCTACAAGTGGACTCTTCACTCCCTGGTCCCTGAAAGCCTGCCTTACAACTAAAGATTCTAACAGAGAGGTTTTTTTTTTAGCCTGTGCTTTTTTCCTCTCTATTGGCTTCTTCGGTGGGAGGTCCCTTGCATCCCTGTGTCTTCAAGGAGACAGGGTGGCTTCCAACTGCAGAAGGCCGTATCTCTTCACAAAAAAGAAAACCACCAGAAGAAAGGGGCGAAGACAAGAACTCACATCCGAAGAATCAGGTGAGGAGGAAGGGGAACAGGGTTCAAGCAGTTCCAATTCTGAGAAAGCCTGGAAAACTGGCAATAAACCTGACACTCACATGGGGTGATATGCCTCTCATAAACCAAGATTGGCACACATTCTCAAAGTACTCAACAGAACCCTGACAACATACATCAACCACCATGTCCCAGTGAAACAATGCCCATGAAGCATAAACCTTCTGTCCTTTGATGAGTAAAGGACTCTGCAAATTCGACCATATCATAACAGCCATTGCAGGGACGTCATTTCACCAAAATGCCAGGGGTAGCGGAAGTGACATCACATGACTCTTGACCTCTGATGACATCACAGGAAGTGATGTCATTTGTCCCTAACCCAAAGAGACATCATGGGAAGCAATGGAATATGACCTTTTCCCCCTTGACAAAACAGAAAGTGGCATCACATAGCATTATTTAAGAAAATATAATATTGAAGAAAAAACATTTAAGAAAAAAACTTTTCTAAAATGTTTTTTTCTTAAATACAATATGTTGAAGACGACACTGTACAAAATTGTTTTGTTATTTTACTTTTATTGAATTTATACCAATGTTAAAATTGACTGAGGTAGTCAACTGAACATTTATTTATCTAGTAAATTGCTGATGAAAGATACTTAATAAGATTCTGGTCACTACTTTGATACATAAAAAACTTCTGTGGAAGATCTTGAATATTATTATAACACAACATTATTTGACTGAAACTATGTTTCATTAAAGATAGGTGTGCATGGGATGGGAGTGTCCATTAGGTATCATCTAGAAGGCTGTCACCATGAAGTCCCCAAGCTACCTCACTGAGAATCTCAGCATTTTAGGAGGTCTACGACTCACTAGAAATATGGACATTTGCAGACTTGAACTCCACTAGTGCAGGAAGGACAGAACCAGAATACAGGCCTTCTCTTTCTACACCCCAAAATCCTGGAACCCACGGCCCCCTGATCAACATCAGACACCCCCCTCGCTTTTACAGTTCAGGATGGAGCTCAAGAGACTGCCCTTCAAAGAATGGCTCTTCTCTGAAACCTAGATTCACACACCGTACATTACAGTGGGTGATCTGCTCCCCAGAGTTTCCTCTCCTGGTTGCTTGTAGATCCTTGTTGCCAAATTGCCCACCCATTCCCTCCCCTATTGTTACCTCCCAGCTGTTTCTCTGCTTCGTTAACTTAGTTTTCCCCCTTATGATAGTAATGCCCTTGGTTGCTTCCCAAAGCTAGGTTCGCTCTCAATACATAACCTAATAATACAAATAATTAAAGACTTCCCACATGTCTGCTTTCATGTAAGGAACAGTTAACATAGTTATATGCAAAACTTACAAAATATTTTGGCCAAACCTTGCACCATAGAATGTACTTTCTGTCAGCAGGACAAAGAGCAGCTGACACATATATGAAGAAAGGTGAGCTGTGCACACTGGGAGGCAGTTTCTAGGTTTTTAACGCAATATAGTGGGGATGTTTTCCTATTAAGGTTTTTTTTTCCTTTGCTTACACAAAGGGCTTATTTAACCCTAAGATGAGTGGCCCCCCCTTTTGGCACACTTCAGGTGGAAGCCGCCCTATAAGCAAAATGTTAAGACAGTCGGGAAAACGGCTACGAGGTTTATAATATCATAATCCTGCTTTCAAAAATACACTAGGAATAGACTGCAAATCCTCCACATTACTGAGTGTTTTTTTATTGCTATTTCTAGTAGTATTATAATTGGCATGCAACTTTCATTTGATAACATAAAAATAATTCAACACATAATTATGGTTCACATGGCTTAAAACACACCCAAAGTTACATGTAGGATGGAACCCGATGGTGCTTAAAACAAAAATAATAGCATTGTGTAGGCAGTCCCTCCGACCATGTTAATAGTGCAGGACCAAATGTATAGTACATTTGATATTTACATTGAAACACCGTAGGATATTGGCAAAGATCAGCCACAGGCTCAAATTCCTGCAGGGCTAAGAATGGGGGGAAAGAGAACTAAAAGGTATCGCGGGGCAGGTGATAGCAGAGACATCTTCTACTTTCAGGAGTGGGTGGGCCAAATATGTGCCCACAATGTGAAATGGGTGGCATTTACCTCTGATCCACCTTATCCACTTCCGCATGCTTCACGGAAATACTGATATTGTGTGTGCCGAATATATACATATTCTTGCTGTCACAGCTTTACTGGCTGCATCGCTCTGTACTCTCCCTTTCACACTCTGCCTTCTGCCTCGCTGCCCATCCTTTCTAATCCCGAAACCCTTCTGCTCTTTCTCGCTTCCACTCCCTTGCAATTGCCCCCATTCGCTGGAGCGCTCTTCCCCGACCGCCAAGCGATACCACCAGTGCAATTGCTCAAGACCCGGTGCAAGCTCCACCTAAAGGTCACTGGCCCTCATTACGACCCAGGCGGTAAGTTACCGCCTGGGTCGTACCCTTACCACCATGGCGTAAACTACGTTTACGCCATGGTGGTTGGTGGATTTACGGCCCCATTCCAAGGTGAGTGGGGCGGTAAATCCCCATTTCCCATTTTACCCTTCCCCATTCCCATTTTTGCCCCATAGGGCATAATGGGAATGGGGAAAGGCGCTAATTACGCCACCGTAAATTACGGTGCCGTAATTAGCACCAAGGTCCCTTTGCGGCATGGGTTGTAACGCCTGCAAAAAGCAGGCGTTAAAATCACCATCCCGCAAAGGGACCTTGGAATCAGGCGTTAAGGGTCGGCGCCGTTTACGGCGCCGTAAACCCCTTAACGCCTGGGTCCTAATGAGGGCCACTGAACGAACATCTCTTGCTCACCACTACACTTCTCAAACTCATGTCCAGCCTGTCTGTCGGTCTAATGCACATTAATCATACATAAACTCTGGCACCGGGCCCAAATTGTTCATCTTATATAGGTCTGCTCACTAGTCACTGCCTGCACTCTATTTTCTAATATATTACTCCTTCATCAGCTGGTTTTAACCATGGCGCATTGTAAAGGCAAACTATGAATGGAATTCCTCTGTCATCTGTAATGTGTCCTATGCACTTCATTTATGTTAGAAATGACATTACTAATGTTCAATACATAACAACCTAGACGAATACATGTGTGCCTACTGCAAACGAATGCAAACTTTCTAGAAAATGAATCGTAAATTAATCTAAACGATGCCCTGCCACTGACCCCCATTAGCACTGAAGCCCACGGTAGTACAGTACGTTACTGTATGTGATTATGTGTGCCTCTTGAGTATTGATGTAGTCCAATTAACAAGTGTGATAGCTAATACATTGCAACACATGAGCAATTTGTGTTAGCTGTTGTCATTAATAATCACAACCCTAAGTCAACCAATTGTGTAATGATGCCCTTCGCCTTTAAGTGTTTTAAATGTGTGTCACGTGACAGTACAAGGAAAATACACCCTGAAAGGTAGAGCCACTCACTGCAGTATAATTGCCGCCTAATTGACATTAGAGTATTATATTATATCTTTCTAGACCTGCAGCAAGGGCCGTACTGGGCGTTATGGGCCCTGAAGACCGAGTTTAACGAGGTATGAGGGACCATAACGCCGGGTATGGCCCGAGCTGCAGGTCTAGAAAACTATTAGAACACCCTCACTGTTTAATTAAAGTTGAATAAATGAGACATGCTTAATTGAAGTACAAAAATTTTCAAAATGGTAAATAAATTTTGCAGACATTTTTTGTACTTCAATTAAACATGTTTCATTTTTTTTTATAGGGTAGTGGAAGGTCCCAGGGTGGGAGTATTATCATAGTAAAGTGGAATTGGGTGTGGGTGTGCCTGCCCCCTGTTCTAATTAAATTAACTTCAGGTGTGCCCCCGCCCCCACTACACAAATGTTAGGCACTAGTTCCTCTACACAAACATGCAAGTTAATAAACTTCCGCATGCACATACATTCCATTTAAAGCCACTACATTTACTTTCTGCACATTCAGAAGTGCCTGCAACATTTACTCTCATTTCCTTGCTGAATATAAAGTGCTCCATATGTTCTCGGTTACTGTACAGCTCATGTCGTCCTCTTTTCCATTTCAAACTCTGTGAAAGCGTTTCCTTTTCTTTCATTTTCTTTTTTATGTCCGTGACTGTGGCTCCGAAAGCGTTTCCTTTGCTTTCCTTTTTGTCAGCCTTGCATGGACACGTTGGTCTAGGAACGTGTATTTCGGAACGGAAAGTTAACTCTTTCCGTTCCGCAATACACACGCAAACCAACATCCAATTCTGTATGCTTCCACTCCCGCCCACAGCTCTGCAACTCCTTTCAGCCCGAACTACGGGCTGTAATCAATCTGCGGGCTATACCAGTGTGTATAGCCCGCAGATTGACAAATCCACTCATGGAACACACGCTAGGGTGTTCTAATAATTTATAGTTTAAAGAAGTGTTGCACACAAAGAACACTTATGCATTGTGAATGCTTCTCAGAATAATCCTATTGTATTCAAACAACATTCGTTATGTCAGTGCAATGTATTCACACTCAATTCGTCACAGTATTTCACAGAATGCAATAAACCATGTCCTGCACAATAACAACAATGTTCAGTTGTAACACCAAGGTTCTCAGATATTGTCGCTGTTTCATCCAATGCCCTACACAATAACAGTAAAGTTCAGTTGTAACAACAAGGTTCTCAGATCGTGTCCCTGTTTGGTCCGAGACGTGTTTCTACACATGTGGGGTGCATCAGAAGGACTCCTACTTTTCAAATTGTGCATAGTGCTTAGTCAGATGCAGAAAAAACTGTGTTTCCCATCCTTTGCCATTATAATTAATGGCTACTGTTGTAGCCCTCCTGCGGCTTCCTCTGGGAATCCTTCATGAAGGGACCAAATCAGTGTGTACTGGTCTCAATTGTATGCAGATGCCTGACTAGCAACGTGTTTAGGATTATTTTTAGTGTATTTCTGTGCTGATGCAATTCCTTCAGTGGAGGTGCAACATGCCTGATGACTGAAGGTCTCAGACGCTTGGAACAGATGGCGACATCTTTCTTCTTTTCACACAGTCTGACAGGTGCTCATCTCGGCGAAGCTGACGGGCCTAGTTTCTTCATGTGTGTCCCGTTCACCAGCGGCGTAACACAAAATGTGGGGGCCCTCCTGCGAGCCATGCTGAGGACCCCCACCCCCAATCTCGTTAACAAATCACAGTCGTGTCACACTCTGGGCAGGCCTACATTATCACGCTTGCACAATACGCAAGAAAACGTGCTGCTGGAGGGCTATGCCGCGCTGTACTAAGAGAAAGATATAAATATGTGTTTTAATGCAATATACAGCACACTTTCTGAGAATAACTGGCTAAAAAGCCAGAGTGTTTGCAATTGTTTTGTAGGGTAACACCAATCCAATATATGCAAGTCACCAATAGTGCACAGGAACATTAATGCTTTGCTATTAAAAATGCCATGCCACATTGAAAACATGTCCCACTGGCTGCACAATGTAGACCAGCGTAGACATGTTATAATATTACAGTAAAGCATGGCAGGCTACATTTAGACTTACCTAGACTGGTTGCACAAAAATGCCAGTCGAAGCAATAACACTCATCAAGAAGAGAGCACACATTGAAGCCCGCGTCTCTGCTGCCTCTAACAACACATCCAAACTCTTTAAAATCTGCACGCAACTGGTCAATCCTATTGTGGTCTCCACCTCTCCTGTTCCCTCCCAGGCCCTCTGTATGGCTCTGGCCTCTCACTTCTCAGCTAAAACCCAGGACATCCTGTCCACTATCTCCTTTTCCTCTCCCTCTTCCTCTCTCGGCCCCCCTTTGGCCATCTCTACTTTTCCTCATCCTTTCTCCTCTTTCTCTCTGACAACACCTGACAAGGTTTCTAGACAAGTCCGATCCATGAAAGTGTCATCCAAACAGGTGCTCCCCTGCTCCTCCAGAACCATCAAGGGCCATATTGAAACCTTTGCTGCACCTTGGGCGATTTCTGTAATCACTCTTTCACCAATGGAACGGTCCCCTCTCCCCTTAAGCACACCCTTGTGCACCCACTCCTCAAGAAGCCGTCTGCCGATCCTACCTGTCCGGCAAACTATCGCCCAATCTCCATCAACCCTTTCCTGGGCAAACTCTTGGAAAAAAGCTGGCCATCTCCCAGCTTACTCTCCACATTTAATCTGTTGGTTGTCTCCATGACCATAAGTCTGGCTCCAGAGCTCCCAGACGCACGGAAACATCTCTCCTGAACACCTGGGTTGATCTGCTCTCTAATCTTGATTCCAGCATTCCTTCTGTCCCAATCCTCCTTGATCTTTCCTCTACTTTTGACACAGTCAACTACGCCATCCTGATCAATCGACTATGTGAGAACCTGGGCATCACGGATCAGGCCCTAGAGTGGCTGACCTCCTTCCTCTTGGACTGCCCCTCCCAAATCCAACTTGGTCCCTTTTTTTCCAGCCACCTCTCTCTCTTCCTGTGGCATTGCCAGGGCTCTATCCTCTCACCTTGGTTTTTGAACCTCTACTTGGCCTCTTTGGCCCACCTGATCTCTACCTTCTCCTCTAACTTTCAGTGTTATGCAAATGGCACTCAGCTGTCCTTCAGGATCCTCTCATCTCTTGCTCATTCCTGACTATCCATCAGTAATTCTGGATTGGTGGACCTCCAATGATATCTACGTTAGTGCCATTAAGAAGGAGGTCCTTCCCATTGGGACCCTTGCCCCTGCTTTCCCTCTCTCAATCTGGCCTCCCGCCTCGGGCCCTCTTCCTTCGCTCTTCTGCGAGGCAAAAAACGTTTGTGTCATCTTCGACTCTACTCTCTCTTTCTCTCCTCGTTTCTCGGATGTTGCCAAAAAGTCCCACTCCCTACCAGCTGCTCCTCCTCAAAGGGACTCTTCCCTTTCTTACTTTCCCCCAGAAGCTCACTGTCTCCAGAGCCCTGTTTCTCTCTAGGCTGGACTACTGCAACAGCCTCTTTCTCAAGCTGCCTTCCTCTACTCTCAGCCCTCTGCAACTAATCCAGAACAGGACAGCGAGAATTGTCCTTGGCCACAAGCCCAGGGATCATATCTCTACAGCCCTGAAATCTCTCCACTGGCTCTCGGTGGTTGCAAGAATAAAGTTCAAGGCCCTTTGCGTTGTTCACAAGGCTTTCTGCGGTCGGGCCCACACTACATCCAACGCTCTCTTCCAAAATACCTTTTTTCTCGAGCCCTTTCCCCGGCTACCTCTAACTCTCTAAGGGCTAGATGCTACCTCAGGCAGAGAGTGGGTGGGTAGATCTCTCTCCTCTGCAGATGCCTCCCTCTGGAATGGCCTCTCTGACCCTCTCAAACTTTAGCAGACCACCTGATGTCCGGAAGCAGCTCAAAACTTCCCTCTTCTTCTCTGCATTCACTTTTTCCCTCCCCTGTTGACCTACTTGACCTACCTGTCTGCTGTACTGACTGTTTGATTGGCTACCCTGAGAGTCTCACTGAGTCCAGGCTCTTTCTTGATCAGTCACCCTTGCACTGCCGACGGCCTACCACACACTTAGGGACTGTAACTGTAACCGTACAGTCCTTTGTTCTCCTTGCACTACCCAGAGAATGTCCTGGCTGCACTTACTCAGAGCATTACGGCCCTGTTTTCCCCTCCCTTCTTCCTTGCACTCCCACCCTCACTTTCCCCTTGCATTTCTCATTCTCGCATTTGCACGATTTGAATGACACAAGGCCTAGTAAGATCATTTGTCTTGTCCACCCTCTATCTTCACTCCATTGCTTTTCGCGCCAAGAAACACTTGTGTACAGGCGTGTTATAATAGACTTCTATCATATCATTTTATCACAGATGCTCAAAAAAATATACAATGCTGCAGTAAGAAATGGCTAGACTGGCAGCACCAAATGCCAATCTAGCCAGGTAATTACACTTAGCAGGACTGCTTTATTAGAAATGCCCAGTTAAAAAAAAGTCAACTAAACTGAGGAATAACTAGAATGGCCACAGTAAAATGCCTCTCTAGCTACTAAGCCCACATATCATGCCTGCTTAGCCTGGATATGGACAATCATTATGATTTATCACACAATCCCACCCCCCCACACATCCCCTCTCCCTCCCATGCCCTACCCCAACCTCCAAAATCAGCTCCTTGGCCCAAAATTACCTTCACATCCCTCTTCCTTGTCCCAGAGCTTACGTTTGAGGCTCTTTGCCTCACAGGTAAGAATTGGGATGAGGAAGAGTGGGATTTGGAGTAATGGAGATACCGGTAGCTAAGTCAGGCATTATCTCCATGTACCTCTACCTCATCCCAGTGCTTGTGTATGAGACATAGTGCCTCATACACAAGTACTGCCTCATACACAATTACGGGGACAAGGAAGAATAGGGCTAGGAGTAATGACGATTACCCATAAATAATTTAGGCATTAAACACAAGTAGGGGCTTAACAATATTCAGTTGACTGGGCTGCAGCACTTGCCCCCAGAAATTGTGGGCTATGTTGACTCAACCTGGCTGACCTTCAGAGCAGTTTCCAGACACAACAGGACACAGATGTTAAACGGCACCTGGGTTTCGCTGTTAACAAGGGCCAAGCATTTACTAACGTAAAGCATTTTACTGTCAGTACCTGCATTCAAATGCTACATGTTTTAGGCATTTGAAATTGTGATGTGTGTTTAGCACTTTCATGCCAGCGAAGTGATTGGAAGTGTAGAAAGAGAACAGGAGACCGTTCATTCTCACAACAGTTCATAAGTGGGTGCCTTCACACTTAAAGGAGAGAGTTAACTGCTTGTAACATCGAAGCCACACTAGAATAGTCCATTAAAATGCATAAAGAAGTTAGATGCCCCCACACAAATAAGTTTGCATCCCCCACCACCATTTACCATATACACGCATGCACACCAGCCATATTTACATTTAAGTGTGCACTCTTTCACCATGCAGGCACACCCAGGCAGCCACCTATACATTTAAGTGTGCACCCTTTCATCGTACACGCACACACGCACACCCAGTCACCCATACATTTGTGTGCACCCTTTCACCATACACACACACAAACACACACACACACACGTCATGGGGTTGAGGGGAGCCCTATAACTTCAAAAAGAAATTGGGCCTCAGTATAACGTTGCCGGTCCGGTAACAACGGTACTGGTAAGCTTGCCGGTACTGTTGTTACCAGACCGGCAAACTACGAGTTCTGCTCGAGTGTGCTTTCCTGCCCACCTGACCTGGCGGGCGTACAGGCACCCGTGAGCAGAGCATGTCAGATGCACCGGCACCATTCTGAATGCCCCCACAAGAAGGCATTCTGAATGGTGCAGGTGCATCCAATCACCCCATTCCCATTGAACCCTATGGGGATCAAATAGGAATGGGGAGCATTTTTTTCTGGCGCCCGCAAATGGCCAATTACCAGGTCCGGCCGGGCCGTAATGACCCTGTAATTGCCCATTCACAGGTGCCGGAAAAAAGCGCAAGTTTGGCGGCAGCCTGCCTATTTTACCAGCAAAGCTAACACCAAACTTGTAATTAGGCTCATTGTTTCTTTTTGAAGTCACTTTGACTTTATAAAGACATTATTTCTATTACAGAAATAATTTCTTTATGGAGGCAAAGTTATTTCAAAAAGAAATGTAAAAAAAAATATTTTGAAAAAATATATTTTTTTATTTTTTTTCCAAGTTGGGCCCCCTCCCAGGACATGTGCTAGCGGGGCCACGCGCAACGCGGGGCCTGCGGGGGCCCCTGTTACGCCAGTTCCGTTCACTCCTGTTCCTTCCAGACGGCCAAGGAAAAAATTCACATAGCAGTACAAGCACATTGGCACTAGTAGGGACATAGGTACAATTTAAAGCCATGTTCTGTTGAATTCTTGGGCGCCACTCCGTAGCACTGTGTTGACAAAAGACGTGGCGTATCCTAGTGGAACTCTGAATGCATTGTAAGATGAAAGCAAAGAATGTAAACGCATCTTTTCTGGGTCTGCCATCTTCCAAGTCCCAACAACAAGAGTCCCTAATGTAGCCTAATGTTGTCTCTTGCCCTGTTTTCACCTCATCTCCCTCACAGTGAACAGTGCCAGGAGAAAAAAAATACAGTCGTTCTGCTGGGCTGCGACAGTGAAAATAGGGAGTTAGAGTGAGTCATACAATGAGAGAATACTGACCTTTTCTGAGTCTGCCATCTTCCAGGTACCAAAACATAGTCTTCTTGTGGGGGCATTAACACTGCCATGACACCTCTCCCTGCCACTTGACTCTTCCAGGGAGAGTAAAAAGACAGTGTTCATTTAGGTTGGGACATAGGAGAGAGTGAGTCAGAGTGAGAGAGTGGGAGAGAGACAGAATATCTATGAGTGGGAGAGAGAGAATACATATTTGTTCTGTGTCTGCCGACTTCCAGGTCCCAATGACAGGGTTTACTGGCAGAGCCCCAAAACGGTCCATTTCTCCACCATTACCACCTCTCCCACCCAGTTGACTCTGCCAGAGGGAAAAACAAGACAGTCAGTGAGTGTTGTAATGGTTTATTGAGAGACCACCCTCAACACAGGGAGTTCCTTCCCTCCCCACTCAGGGTCACGCAACACACTATTTAACAGATTATTTTATTTAGCCCTATCTCAGACACATATCATGCCCCTTGGATCCCTCCCACTGAGCTAACAATAAGCCAAGAACCAGGCCTGTGTACGGGAAATATATTGGTATTTATTTAAATTAAAAGTCATAGGATTTCGTACGAAAATGTCAAAAACCACTTTATCTGTGGCACAACACAATCAACTTCTCTCAGCATAAATAAATCACAAAAGTGAATGAACACAATCACAATTATACACTTGCTCCAAGTTTCACTTTGTGAAATAATTACACTGATCAATAACAAAATTAATTCTCATGTAGTGTGTGATTTTGATTTTCCTGCAGGCGTAAAAGTAGGATTTCAAGATTGGTAAAACTACATATGGCAATTAGGATTTTGCCCACACTTTTGCTTTGAAATAAACACAGGGGCCCTCATTAGGACCCTGGCGGAGTGGGTTTCCGCCAGCGCTAATCGCGGCGGACCCGTCCGCCGTACTACGAGTTCCCTTAGCGCCATGGAGGTTTTCTCCGCCTGGTTTTACCGGGCGGAGAAAACCATGGCGCTAAGGGACCTCGTTGTTAATTACGCCGCCGTACTTTACGGCGGCGTAATTAACTCCTTCCCCACTCCCATTATACCCTATGGGGCAAGAATGGGAATGGGGAAGGGTAAAATGGGGATTGGGGATTTACCGCTCCGCCAAGGTCGGCATGGGGTGGTAAATCCGCCAACCCCCATGGCGCTATCGGCGGCTTTCCGCCATGCTCCGCGGTGCATTTAGCACCGCGGATTCCGCCAGGGTCGTAATGAGGGCCAGGGTGATTTAGCGGTTTGTTTTTTAGACCCCCCCCCTTGTTTTGGTCTATGTTGGGAAGTCAGACAGAAAAATTGGAATGGTTTTGGGCAATTCTGGATTTCATACCCCCCTCCACTTAAAGGCCTGTGTTGGGCAAGTTGGATAAAAAGGTTGGACTGACTTTAGAACAAAGACACCCGTCTTCATTGAAGAAGTCGGGTCAGCTGGACAACAAGGATTACCCAATTAATGTATAGGCTAGTTTTCAGCACACACTGGGAAGTGAGCTTTGTTAATTAAATTCACCCTGTAGTCTTCTGCTAAATGGGGAATTAATAAAATTAATATTTTTGGTTTAATAGGCTAAGGATCTACACAGTTATGCCCCCCACCCACTATAAAGGGACAGGAGTCAAGGCAAGCAGACTCCCCACCTTTTGTTTCCCAGGGCTCAGTTCTACTTAAATAGAAAGCATCTGTTTACAGTTCAGGAAAGTCAGCTGCATCTCAGGACATTCTGGAAAGATAGGACAAAGGTCTGGTCACTTCCCTCAAAGATGGCTTGCTGCTCTCCACCATAGGACCAGTCACCTTTGAGGCCTTCCTAGAGATAGAGAGCTCCACCCAGATGCACTCTCAGCAATCTCCTCTGGTGTTTACATCCAGCTGTCAGATGGTAATTTTCAGAAGCCTTCCTGATGGTCTGTCTGTCCCTGTGTTTCTCCCTCTGTCCTAGTGCAGTCCTACTTATATAACAGTGATGACACCACCAATTTTATACTTCTCTCTGCTCCCCAACCCAGCCTCCAAGTCAGGATTGGTTTAGTGGTCTCGAGCAACATATGGCAATTCCCATTTGTAATCCCCCTTTGTTCTCCTTTCAACTTTTTGGCAACAACTTGTTATGTATCACAGCTTTGTAATTTTACTAGCAACTGCCATGATAAACATATTTTCTGATTCAGCTAATTATGGAGAATTAGATAAGCCAACCACCAAGTCTGTACCGTGTAGCATGGCCATGTGGCACCTTTCTGCCGTTTCCAAAAAAACACAACAGTTATGGATATGTAAGTTATTACGCATATCTCTAATTTCATTTTCCACCCGCTCACAAACTCTCATATTTCAAACATGTTCAGATCAGGCAGAAACCTAGTTGAACTGGCCATTACAGTTCCCTGTGTCGCAGGTAGATGAATTTCATATCTCCAAAATCTCCTGGAAATCCATCCGCCTTATGATGGCTGAAAAAAAGGCCTAAATGATAATAGTCCTTTTAAATGAACTGTGAATATTCATGTGGGACAAATGCCTTATGGCCATTTGTTTTCACTGGGACAGCCTGTACCCAGAGTTTTTTTTGTTTTTAAATCAGTCTCCTTTGTGTTGGAAGCTTGCTCTACGAAGTGGGTGCCCTTATTTTCACACATATTAGTCATGCTCCAGCCAAGGGAAACTTCTGTTCCAGTCAATGCTTTTATAGCCAGCAGATCTGGAGGATACAGATTTTCAACACCTTTAGCAGGACACCTTATTATGGTTGGTCATTAGATGGGAGATGTGACATCCAGCCTGGGAGTGGGAGATTTCTTTGTGAAGTTTTGCCCAAAGCCAGCAAAAGGGTCTGCCTTGGGCTGACATTTTTTCATGAAGACAAAGTGGCTCTTCAAATGTCACTGGAGTTTTGTAGGTGAACCATAATATACATTGCTTTTTGTCAACCAGCACATCATGTTTTGGTTTCCTGACATTTTTCTGTCAGCAGTGATACTTTTCACTTTTAAAACTGCTTTTATTTGCCACACATGTGCAAGCCGTTTTTTGTCAATGTTTAAAAATCCTATTTTGCATGTGACAGAGATCTTTGATTCCTCCTTCCTTTGTAAATTAAAATTCTGTTTATCCATTGGTAATGACAGGTGGGCCCCTTTCCACAAGGCTCTTTAATTTAACTTGAAAAACAAAAACAAAGGCCAGGTCTTTTTTGTTTCAGTGTTTAGAATCTTCTGTTTGGGGCCTTTAAATGCACCCCACATGCCCCCCCACCCCTTTTCTTGACTCTTTGTTGGGGAAGAGCAGGGCAGATCAGGGTTTTATTAGGCGTAATCTCCTTCCTCAGGGAGTGGGCACTCCAGTCTCCCCTTCCATCTCTGGTTTGGGGGGTATGGCATAGCACCCCCTTTTCTTCCTTCTTTTGGGAGTGGGCACCCCAGCCTCCCCTTCCATCTTTGGATTGGAGGGTATGACACAGGCACCCCCTTTCTTCCTTTCCAGGTCCCTGAGGTTCCCACTGCACTCCACTCTCACCTCCAGGCTGGAAGATAAGGAGGATAGTTCTCTAATAAAAAATAGAAAAAGTGTTTCAGTACTTTTTACACACGCATTTCCCCGGTAGATTTATATAGAATTTACAACAATAACAACAACCTACAATTACAACCTAACATTTTCACCATCTCACAAAACACATTTTATTTTCTTCATTTGCACAAAACACCAAGTAAATTACTCCCTGTTATATATATCTTAGTTTCCATCTGATTTTTCATCCTTTCTTTTCATTCTTCAGATGGATTCCTCTGCTTGACTTTCATTTGGCTCATTGTAAAGCATGTCTGGGATAACAGCTTTTCAAATGATTGATCTGGACCCATTTTTCTTCTGTCTGTTCTCCTTTTGGGAAGTGGATCTTGTAAGCAGCAGGTGATAGTTTAGCTACAATTTCAAAGGCACCACACCAAGATGGGAGGAATTTCTGCTCCTTGGCCTGATTCCTTTGAAACTGGTAGAGGTAAACCTTCTTCATACTCTTTTTTAGTGGTCTTTAGATCGTAGTGGGTCTTTATTCCTTCAGCCAACTTTTCTAAATTGCTCTGAGCATAAGCAAAAGCATGCTGGTGGTGCTTCCTTCAATTTTCAATGTACTCACGAGTAGTGGACGCATTTATTAGTGTCTGCTCCTGAGTCCTGAGTCCTATAGAGCAGATGCTGTGGTAACATAATTTTCCATCCGGTCATGAGCTCAAATGGAGACATCTTTGTTGCAAAAGATGGCATAGACCTAATAGCCATCAGAACAAGCACCAATCGGATGCCCCAACTGGGTCCAGAGTCTGCCATTAACGTTTTTAAGATACTCACAATTTTCTGTTGTATCCCTCCACACCCCGCTTGAGGCCCGGTGGTAGGCAATGCAGAGTTTTCTTTTTACCCCTAGAATCCCCCACATCTTTGCCATCAACTCACTGGTAAAATGACTTCCTCAGTCCGACTCAATCATTTGCGGGAGGCCGAAACGAGAGAAGATGTGGTTGATCATTAGTGCAGTAGCTGTCTCTGCCTTTCAATTCGAGGCTGGAAGACATTCTATCCACTTTGTGAACAAGCATGTCACAGTCAACATGTACTTGTTTCCTCTGGGGGAGCAAATCTCTGGCCCCATGAAATCGACTTGCAGATCTGACCAAGGGAGTGTCATTCCCCTTTTTTGTGGGGGATATCTGTGTGTCAGTGAACTGGGTTGGAATTGAGCACACACAAGACATGACTTTAGGTAAATGTTGGCCAGTAGGCAACCTTGCACAAGCTTTCCAATGTCGTATGAAACACCCTATGACCACCAGTGGCGGCGTCATGGGCATGGCTCAAAATTAGGCTTCGGAATGAGGTAGGTACCAGTGCCAGATAGGGCTCTCCTTACCAACAAACCGTCTTGGATCCAGAACATCTTGGAAAACATCATCAACACCCAGAGATCCTGTTTACCGGCATAATCCGACTCTGTTAGAGGAAAGATTACGGGGCCTTCAATGTGTCTATAATATTTTCCAATGATCGGGTCCTCTTTCTGTGCAGTGATAAAATCTGCATCTGGGGTATCTTTACTCCACTGGGCTGTTCACAGTTTGCTGTTAGCTCTAGTTGTGACATGGTGAAGCTGCCATTTGGATTTCATCCAGCAGGAATTTTGCTTCTATGAAATCCCCCTGCAAAGCTCTGGTTTTAGCCAGCTAGTCAGCCAGGTCATTCGCAGTCTTATCTGGCCCCTTTATCTAGAAATTACCTCTTATCTTCTTCCAATAGATGGTCATCTCATTGGAGGTCACCAGATTGTCGATTGACTGGATCACTTTGGCATGCTTTAGGGGTTTGTTCTTGGCAAAAAGCATGCCTTGATTCTTCCAGTTAATCAGGTGCTCCACACACCCATTCTTGACATAATCAGAGTCAGTGATTTTGACCAGTTCATTGAGTTGGTGGTGCATTGGAGTGAGGATGGCTTGATGAACAGTCATTGACTCTGCAACCTGACTACTTTGGAGTCCTATTTTATAACCAGCAAGGTTCTGGGGTATTATTCACCCAGGCATTCCCAAAGTCAGCCACCAGTTATTTTTCCCTGCTGTTATCACCATGGTAGGAACACCCATCCACATAAACTGTGAGTATCCCCTAACACTTGTCTACTTCATAGACTGTGTGTGGGGAAGTTAAGTATGCCTCCATGTTGTTGTTGGTCATTAGACTTTCGTCCTCAAGACAGTTTTCTTGAGCAAAATCATGCAAGTCCACAAACCCTTGCACAAGGGGCCATATCTGACCTCCATAGGAAAGCCTTGCATGGACACTATCCATGAAGTCATTCTGGAATGACTAACCCGAATTCTATCAGATGTGTTCCTTCTGCATGAATGGGCAGTCATTTTTCAGCACCCACACCATTATAAGGAGTTCCTTCTCACAATCATTGAATTGTTCCTCCAAAGAGGACAAAGTCTTGCTCGGGTATGAGATGACATTGTTGACCTTGTTATGCTTTTTGTACTGGACCAAGGGTTGAATGACATCTGCATAGTCTTCACTGAACTTCAACTATAATTAGTAAGTCCAAGAGGGCTTCTTAATTCTCACAGTGTGGTAAAGTCTTTTAATTTCAATAAGGCTTCCACCTCCTTCATCTGGGGATTAAGACCCTCAGGTGTGATCTTGTGCCCTAAGAAGTTCACTCGGGTCTTACACCACTGTGCCTTCTGAAAGGACAGTTTTGTTCCGGCCTTCTGCAACTGGGTTAGAACTGAGTGGATTTCTGCTATGTGTTCCTCCACAGTTGAGCTCTTGATCAAAACATCATCCACATAGGCAAAGTTTCCCCTTTCGCCTAAATCGTGCATTGCCTTATGTAGGAAGATGTTGAACTCAGTTTATGTATCCAAAGGGATTTTGGGTCCATGTATATTGCTGGTCTCTGAAGGTAAAGGCAAGCTTGCACTGGTCTTCACTACTCACGTGTACTGTCCAGTAACCATTGGTCAAGTCAATGGTGACCTTTGACCCTTAGATCTGGGCCAGTCCCTGATTGATGTAGGGAAGGGGACATCTTGACATTTGGACCTGTTTCTTCAACTCCCTCAGGTCTGCACATAGTCTCCATTGGCTGTTTGGTTTGAGGATCCCCAGTGCCGGGTTGTTGAAGGTACTGTGGATCGGACAAATTATCCCACAGGATTCTAAATTCTTAATAATCTCTGTGAGTGACTCCATGGATGCGAGAGGTAACCAGTATTGTTTCACAAATCTGGGAGCCATCTTGGGGTCAGTGGGAATGGCCATTGAATTAATGGATGTGCGTCCACAGTCATATGAGTCCATTGAAAAGATATCTTGGAATTCCAAGAAGACCTGTTTTAGCTTGTGTCTTTGCTCCTTGGTCTCACAGGCATCAGCAAGATTGATCCTTTCCTCAACCATCTGCTTGAAACCTGGAAAGACCTCAGGCTTTGCAATTTCAGCGGTATCCTCCTTTTGGGTGGGGGGATCTCTTTGAGGGTGTTGACGTGGACAGGGGATTCTAGGTAGTGGTCCCTGACTCTGAACACTACCTCCTCCCTCCTAATGTCACAGGTCACCTCTTCCACACCATAGGGGCAGGAAGAGTACACCAGGAAATTCCCCCCATGCCTAATACAAATCTTTTCTGGAGGAATAACGTTGCTGATGTCGAAACAATAGTTTGGGGTTGGTCCCATGATTTCATTACCTAAATTAATAGAAACATGTTGGGCATCAACCACTATTCCAATAAAAGTGTCGGCGCCCAAAGTGATACCCACCAATACTGTTATCCACCAATATTCAAATGGTGTTGTGTTATAGATCTATTAGAGGTGTCATATTAAAATATTAACCTTGTTGTTGGAGATGGGAATTTAGATTTATATATTTTTGCTGATGTTTGAGGTTCTGTCCACGCTTAATTTGAGGGGAAGAGTAAATTGGCGCACCTGCCTTGGGATGGTAACCTCTTCTCGCACTTGACACCTCAACTGCATAAGACAGCAATTGAGCTGACCCGAATACTTTTTCAATGTTGTCAAAGCCCATGGGATAAGTACCCCAGTGGGGACCAGGCTTTATTATTAATTAGGTCCAAATTGATTGCGAATCGTTTGAGAATGTCACTTCCCAGATAAAAGGTGGAATGGACATAATTCTGTTGCCAATAGAAATGTTTAGCATACACCTGTGAGGCAGGAGATGTTTTGAATTTGGGGATTACAGACCTACTTCCCATTTGTCAATCAATTTAAATGTGGGAATGGTCTGATCTTTTGGGAGTTTCCTGAATAATACTTCGCTGAAGAAGCTCCTTGCATTATTCAGGCATACTCCTCCCCCTCATTTACCTGAATGGGAAAAGACAACTGCTCGCCCTTTTTCTGAATGTCCGTCAGACTTTGAGTGGACTCTTCCTAGTCTGGTTTCACGGGACTCAAGTTTTCTGCTCAATTTGGACTGGTGTACAATTTTAGGGTGTTCCCTTCCAGTGTGGATTCCCTCTTAAAACTGCGAGAAAGGTTGATTTTCAAGAATGTAGAAGGGTTCCCATCACCAGTTTGTTCTACAAAGGTGACTGTGATGTGTGGGACTTAGTTATCTTTGAAATGGAACTCTACATTCTCAGAGCGTTGATAAATTACATGACAGGTACCATTCAGGCTTACATAATTGGTACTCATTTTTAATTTGATAGGGTGGTTAGTCTGAGTTCATAGGTCCTTGTTTACACAGTCGATCGGAGGTGGTAACCTCCTCAGGAGATTTTTCCCCAGTAAACAAGGTGTGCCCTCTCCATTCACAACGATCACCAGATGTTTCAGCCGCTGCCGTCCAATTATTATGTCCAGATCTGCAGTCCCTTCGAAGGAAATAGCATTCCAGTCGACATTTTTGGAGTTGTCGGGGAAGTGGTGTAAGTGGAATGTGGTGGCCTTCCCCCCATCGTGAGTTTAGTTGGTCAAAGACCCTTTTTGACAGGAATATGGCTTAAGATCCAGTGTCCACCAGAGCTGATAATTCACACTGACCTTGAACCTTAACCGGTTCATAAAATCGGCCTTCGTTCTCCTCCAAAGAACAAAGAAAGTGTGAGTTATTTGACAGCCTAGTGGTCATTTTCTTAATATTGAACTCCAACACTGTGTGATCTTGGGCAGTTTTCTGTGTCGGAGTTCGTGAATCTGTAAAAAAAGCTTTACAACTTGCAATGATTGTTGTTGGGGAATCCTTCGTTTCCTTAGCTCCTTGGCTGAACCCTGTTACCTGGCAACAGTTCTCAGAACCTGTTTGGAGAAAGGACACCCCCTTTGTTTCCCTTCAGTGTGGTTCACATGTTTGGGTTGAATAGTTTCTGGCTCTGAGTCAGTCCCACCCAGGGTCTTTTGGGACCCATTTTTCTTTGGGAGATATCCCCCCGTTTATGAAAGAGAAGGTCTACTTACCTGAATCTTCTAGGGATTCTTCTCTTTCAAAGGGGAAAATCCAGAGTTCCTCCACAAAGTGGGTTCTTCTTTGGCCTCTCCTGCGTACCCTTTGCTCTTTGGGGTCAATCTTTTTGGGGGTATAAGAGACTCTTTCAGGCTGAAAGGTTTTTAGGGGTTCTGTTTGGGTGAGAAAGGAAGCTTTGTCAAGGGCTTGTTATCTCCCCTCCAGCCGGGACCCCTCCTCAAAACCTGTGGTTTGGCAGAGGTTTCTTCCCATCATTTCCCCCTGCAGCATCAGACCTGGGTGTTGGGGAATTCTGGGAAGCAGGGTTAGGTTGAGAGTTGGAATGAGCCTTCAGCATCCACCCCAGATCATTATTCAGTGCTGAACATGTCGCTCCAGTTGCAAGACCTTGTCTGGGTGGTAGCGAGTTCTCAAGTCATACCTCTGCTGCTCCTGAAAGGGGTAACTTCCCCTTCTACTTCTTCTTCTTCTTCTTAATTATCGGAAGCGTGGGCGGACTGAAGTGGCTCAGGCACTTGAAATTCCCCCCATAATTTTCCATCCTGAATCTCCCCTTTCCCGGGTTCCGGGATCTATTGTCCTGGAATTGGGGAGAGAGAGGAGGATTGTTTTGGAAGTTCTGGTTTGGGGGATACATGGGGAAAATGTTCAGATTTGGAGGTGTAGTGATACTTCTCTGCTGAGCAAAGTTTGGAAGGAAGTTTCCCCGGGCAGTACTTACCTGATTAGCCCCCCACCTTGCGCCAGGGCATTCTATACATACCCCAGGATTAGTTTACTACCCTTGTACCTAGGACTTATATAGGTGGCAAGCTCAGAGGGATCCTTGTTCTGGGTCCCCATTTGACTACCATACAATTCAGCCGGATTGTCGGGTCCCTTCTGCTTTCCATTTTGCTTGTTGGCAGGAGGATTACTGTTAGGCCCTCCCATCTCCAGATCCAAAGGAGGGGTCGTTTTTCAGGTGTGTTAGATGGTTTAGGGGTTTTGTTGGTATTTTTACTCTCAGCAGGCTTTTGGACCTCATAAATCCTGGTGGCCTGTTCAATCACCCAATCCAGAGTCCTATGCTCATGAAAGTCAAGCACCAACTAAGTCATTATGTATTTGGGGAGTGCATGGAAATATATAGTTATAAACTCCCTACTATTGGTGTTCACCTGCCGGGAAGTCTGAGCAAATGGCCCACTTTAACTCCTGCACAAACTCCCTAGGCACCTGATCTTCCCCACACTTCAAGTTATATGCAGCCTTACGGGCCTCCTTTGGGTTCCTATGGGTGGAAAACGGTTTCAGTATGGCCACCTTATTTGTGGATCATTTATGATGATCCTGGTGCTCCAGTCCTGCAAAGAAACTGAAGTAGATAGGTGTGAACGTACATTTAGTACATGCTATGCAATTCACATTCCTGATCGAGAATGAAGCCATCATCTGCTCATAAAGTTTCACGTGCTACCATAGCGAAACTTGGTATTCTTACGGTATGGGGTCAGGAAGCTCTTTATGGCCTTGATTTGTCTTATTGGGTATTTCACAAAACCCTTGCTCTGCTTTGCTGTCTTTTTCTTCCTGTGCACCTGAGTCCATTTACCTTCTGACTCAGAGCTGCTAGTGGTACAACCTTCCCTGTCTTCTCTGTGCTCCTTATCTCTATGAGTCTGAGAATACCTCCCAGAACCATGTGGTCTGAAATCCTCTCGCCTGTACCAAAGTGAACTCTCAGTGTCCCTCTCCCTGTAGTTACTTTCAGGCCCAGGATAAAACCTCGTTTTCTCATCCCTTCTACCTGGGAGTCTGGGGAATTCCCCCTTCCCCTTAATATACAGAGGTTTTTAGAATGCCCTTCCTAGGCTGAGGGTCTGGCTTTTCTCCTTCAGTGATGCGGGCAGGGTGATCTCTTTGTAGTCACATCTTCAGCCAAACTATCTCCCTGACTTTCTCCACATAAGAGTTTTAATGGTCTGAAGTACTTACCGTATTATTCCTTACTACCCGTGACACACTGGTCCGGCCACTTCCCCTTCTCTGTGGTAGAGATTAATACTCACCAATATCAGACAGAGACTGCCCTTCTTGATCAGTTGCACTAGCCCTGGCTAAGTCTAGCTGCCTCATGTTACCATGCTCTGGATAGGTGGCATGCATGAGGTCAGTTCCCATGTGTGCATGAGAGGTTGTAAATGACTGGGATGAAGCCCCTGCTGGGAGGGGCACCATACATTGACCAGTGGGCCTTGTCCCATATCATGATTGGTCAGGGTGCCGCAGATACTGTTTATAATTTTCGATGTCCTTGGTGAGGCTCTCATACCTGTGTCTCTCTTTATTTATTTGCTGTTGGTAGTCAGAGAACTGACCTTTTAATTCAGACACTAAGGCCTGATTAATCTCATGCACCCTGCTCTGAGCTACCAACCAAGCCTTTGTTTGCTGCACCTCATCCTGAAGTGATTCATTCTCCATCTGTGAGCCTTGTAAGCTGCATGCATATTTAAGGCACTTTTCCTTCAGGAGACTAATCGCTTTCTCTTGTTTATCCCTAACATTCGCTGCTTCTGATAGTTCAGCCTATATTTGTCTCACTCTCTCTACAAGCTCATTCCTTTCTTCTCTCATTCTGGTCAGTTCCTGAGACCCTGACTGACTGTTCTCTAACTCCATTTCCAACTGATTTATCCTCTGTAATAGAATACTGTTATCCTGATTAAAGAGGTATTTTTCCTGAATCAGTTGCATCCTCTGGTGTTTCAGAGTACTTACCTGCTGATATATCTGATCAAAGTAATTTTGGGAATGAACCCCTTTGATAATTAATTGACCATTTTAAGCTTTCAATTGGTTTATTCCGGATTGGACTGCGGTAATGTCCTCCAGGAAGACTCTATTATGAGCAGACTGGTCATTAAGCTTGTGTTGCAGTGTGCTCAGAATTTTTACACACTATTTTTGTGCATTCTTCAGTGCAAAAAAACAGTGTTTCATGCTCTGCACTCTCTTGCTACAGTGTGTTTAGCTCAGCTTTGAGTTGTTGACAAGATCCTGGGCCTGGGACAGGTCTCCACCCTGATTCATCCTACTAGCCTTACTATTTTGCCAACGCTCTTCCACTAAAAGCAAATGAAAATGTAACTGAACAGTTAGCTGTGCCATTTGTATTTATTCATCATAAGCAGTTGTAATATACAATGCCTCAAGTGCTTTGTGCAATTTTCCGCCTTCAAGCCAAATATCATTGCTTATTGAGGTAAACTCCCGCACAATGCTAGTTTGCTAGTTTCCTGAATCGTCTTCAACCCATTCTCCTTTAAGAAATAATTTAGCTAGGGGATGCTCCCTGGCTTTACCAATTTGTACAGAATCCATTTTCACAATTAGCTTTTTGCACCTTAGAAAAACTTTCATTATGCAAGGGGAATCACCCTGTTCCTGCTTGATTTCCTCCCACAAATACATTCTTACACCATCTTAATTTTTCCTGTACACCTCCCTGGAACTCAGGGGTCAAGTCCTAGGGGCATTTTAACAAAACAAATGGCATCAAAATGGATAGTCTATCACAAAAATCCCGGTCCAAGCCCCCAATTTTTAACAGTTAATTAAGAGACCACACTCAACATGGTGAGTTCCTTCCCTCCCACCCAAGGTGTCATGCAAACAAAGTATTTAACATATTCTTTTCTTTAGCCCTATCTCAGCCACATATCATGCCCCTTGGAGCTATCAATGATCCAATAACCAGGCTGGTGTACAGGAAATATATTGATATTTATTTAAATTAAAATGAATAGGAATTTGCACGGATATGTCAAGCACTGATCAATAACAAAAGTAATTCTCATGTAGCGTAGTGCGATTTTGATTTTCCTGCAGGCTTAAAAGGTTAGCAGTAGGATTTCAAGATTGGTAGAAATACATATGGCAATTATGATTTCGTCCACACCTTTGCTTTGAAATAAACACAGGGTGATTTAGCAGTTTGTTTTCAGACCCCCCTTGCTTTGGTCTATGTTGGGAAGTTAGACAGAAAAACTGTAATGATTTGAGGAATTTTGGATTTCAGACCCCACCCCACTGAAAGGCCTATGTAGGGGAAACTGGATAGAAAGGTTAGCCTGATTTAAGAGCAAAGACGCCTCTCTTCCTTGAAGAAGTTGGGGTCAGCTGGACAACAAGGATTACCTAATTAATGCATAGGCTATAGTCTTCAGCACACATTAGGATGTGAGCTTTGTTAATTTTGAATTTTAACCAAATTCACCCCGTAGTGTTCTGCTAAATGGGGAATTAATTAAATTAATATTTTTGGTTAAATAAGCAAAGGATCTACACAGTTTTGTGCCCCCCCACCGCCACTATACAGGGTAAGGATTCAAGGCAAGCAGACTCCCCCACCTTTTTGTTTCCCAGGGCCCCGCTCTACTTACATAGAAAGCCCCTGTTTACAGTTCAGGAAAGCCAGCTGCATCTCAGGACACTCTGGAAAGATAGGACAGGGGTCTGGTCACTCCACTCTCAAAGATGGCCTCCCGCTCTCCACCATAGGTCCCAGTCAGCTTTGAGGCCTTGCTAGAGATAGACAGCTCCACCCTGATGCACTCTCAGCAATCTCTTCTGGTGTTTCCTTCGAGCTGTCAGATGCTAAGTTTCAGCACCCTTCCTGATGGTCTGTCTCTTGTCTATCTGTCCTTGTGTTCTCCCTCTGTCCTAGAGCAGTCCCCCTTATACAGCAGCAATGACACCAACAATTTTACAATCTTGGGGAAATACCCTTCAATAATTCCTGCCACTAGGATTGGACAGTTACCCTTCTTTTTTAAATTAATTTTATTTTTTATTTTTTTATTTATTGATACAGCTGAATATACAACTTTACAATACATGTATTATGATAAAACATCAGTTTTTTAATAATATAATATTTTAATAACCATACATATATGAAAAATTCGTACAAGCCTGTGTATGTTTAACTTCCTTACCACACAAAATCCAGATCAGATTCGACAAGCACTTTTAGAAACACTCTGCACATAAATGCCTCACAATCTGGCTCGAAGTTGCGCATGAACCCAATGAGGTTACTATAAGTGACAAGACAAGAGTTACCACCCTCATATGATGATCTTAGATTTTCAATTCTCAGTTTATGTTAAACGAGTGTTTGCAGGCTCCAAGGATACATCTAAAAGGACCTATTTACAATCGCATTCGTTAGTACGGTTCCAATTTCTGCAGTTAATTTCATGTTCTGTACAACATAGATACAATCATATGACAATTGCAATGTCGTGTCAGAACATGGGGTAAAACAACTTTCAATGTCAGCATGGTACTTGAGTTCAGCAACCAATTGTTTCGTTGTCTTGGTATTAGTAATCTCAATTTGAACCATCACATACCCAGACATTTTGATTCAAATCTTGATCTAATTTTCCCAACATTAATTTTATTGAGCCTCTGTAAGGTCCCTCTGATTCAATCTGATAACATCATTCGGGTTGTTGATGTCATTTACTTTATTTTAGCCTTTTATCAACTTCCTGTCACTCCAAAATCATAGACATGTTTGTGGCAAATGATTTATATTTAAGCTGTTAATGGCAATCGAGTAGATACCCGCTCAACTGATGTTACTCGCTGCAACTCTAAATTACAGTAGTGACAGTGAATTCAAAAAAGTTCATTACAGCAATTCACATAGAAATGAGAGTAGTTGAGAAAATCATCTTCCATTGTTCATCAGCGTTCAACGTTTGATATTGCACAAAATGGTTGGAAAAGTATTTGTCTCTTTTATCTGATAGTTCATGGCACTGTAATATGATGTGCATTAAAGATTCTTGTTGATTAATATTATTACAAAATCAACAATAGTTCAAATTTCCATTAATAATTTTACGTTTTGCTAAGAGAGATCTTGTTGGCCACACATTGAATCTAAAGCATAGTAGAGCTGATCTTAATAGTACTGATGGATAATGCATCAATTATGGTTCAGAAGCACAGAATTTCTTTTCCGGGAAAGGGTTTTCTCTGAAGTTCCTATATGAGGAGCATTGATTCCGTGTCTCAATCCAGTCTGCTAGGTAAAGTTTTATTTTAGCTCTGTTTGGATCGTTTATGAGAGTATCTAGAGTACTGTCAGCTGCAGCCATAATGCTATAAACAGATTTTCTCCAGTTAGTTACACAACTATGAAGAGCTAAATATGCAGCTAAATATGTAGTCAGATAAAGTTTTAATTAAAGTATTTGGATTGCTGGCTAAAATACATTTCATGAGCAGGGCACATAGACACCAATTATATAATGCATTCAATGAGATTAAACCAATCTCATATCTTAAATAAGTGATTGGTAGGCATTGGGGTAAGTTTAAGACCTGTCGCCAGAATTTACCCTCCAATCTTTGTAAAATCATTTTATTTAGAATAGGCCATTTGTCTAGGCCATATTACAGAATTGTGGTGGTGTTCTAGTTATAGTAGGTAGTCACTGGGAGCAGTGAAAACTTGCCATATTTGTACAAATTATTTTAGTTTGAGAAATTGCAGTTGTTAATCTTGTTGTTAAAATGTGTAAGTGCATTCTATTGTGTGGCTGGCTGTCTATGCACATGCCGAAGTATGTGTATTGTTCAACCAGTTGTAGCTCAACATCTTGGAGAATCCACCTCAATTTATTCCTGACTGACTTTGTACAATTACATAACATGATCTTGGTCTTTTGGATGTTAAAAGTTAATTGGTTGTTATCTATGTAGTTTGCTAGAGACTGCATTAGGCTTTGCAGACCTATCGGGGTCTTTGAGATCAACACCAAATCATCAGCATATACAAGCGCTGGCACCTTTTCTCTTCCTAGTTTTGCCGTGTCAGTTGAGATGTTCTTGAATGCTTCAGGCATGTCGGAAATCAAAACATTGAAGAGGGCAGCAGCGACAATACACCCTTCTATCAGCCCTCTTTCGGTCCACAAGGGGAGTGGGAGTAATCCTTTGAGTGTCAATCTGACCTGAATAGAAGTGTCAGTATAAAGCCCATTTATCATATCGATTAGAGTGGCGGGGCAGTCTGCTTTCTGAAGTTTATTGAATAAGTCGAAAGCGAGGTGAAAATTGACAAAAACTAGGTAAAATGGTTGTTTTGTCAAATAGGCTTGTTGTTTGATCGCTTGTAATGTCAATAAATTGATAGATGTCCCCATTCCCGTTAAAAACCCAGTTTGATGTGGGTCTCTTTTATGATTTTGCAGAGTCCATGAGTTGAAATCTCGAAGGGCAAAGCGGGCAAAGGCTTTGCCGGCCACGTCCAACAACGCTATTGGTCTATCATTTTCTGCCAATGATCGGTCAGCTTTTTTGTAAATAGGGACTATCACTGATTTTTGCCAAGAACTTGGTACAAGACGTTCTTCATTGATGTTACTGAAGATGTTATATAAAATTATAGACCAACTGTGAGAGAGTGCTTTTAGCATTTCATTATTTAGACCATCTGGACCAGAGGCCCGAGATCCACTTGATTTCTGAATAAAGTTTTAAATGTCTTCTTTTGTAATTTGTAATTGCCAGGATGTAGAGGGATTACTCGTGTTCAGAGAAGTCTTCGGGCTTAAGGCATCATATAAGGCAGAAAAGTTGTTCATCCACTGTTGCTCTGTGACCCCTTTAATTTGGGTTAATGTCTGAGAGTTATGGGTTGCCAGATTTAATAAGGACCATGTTTGTGTAGTATTCTTGTTTGCAAGACATTGTAACATATGTTCGCCATCACGCTGATAAAGAGTTGCTTGTCGACTACGGGTCCAATTTCTATAACTACATTTAGCAGAGGTTAATGCTCCCGCTCTCACTGCAATTGGTAGCATTCGAATGGTCCTCTTAAGTCATCGATATTCACTTTTTTTTCTTTTAGGCCAATATCAAAGCAGCGTGCCTTCTTTTTCAAGTTTAAGTTCCGGGCCTTCGTGCCAATTTTAAAAATGTTAAGGGCAGTTGCATAGGGTGTTTTACTCTGTTTCAGGTGGAATTGTGTGATATTTTCATTGAGTCTTGTTAGTTTTGATTCTGTCCATTGAAAACGTGTTTTTGCATTGTTAACATTTAATTCTTGTGTGTAACATTCTCTTCCTTCTGCAGGATTTTGAAGGTTCCAGGTCCAGCAGAATGTTACATATTATGATCACTGTGGTCCTGTTTGACTATTTCAAATGTATCTGCTTCCGAATATAATTGTTGATCCACGAAAAGGTAGTCAATTATGCTTTCCAACAGTCTGCGGGACCACGTGCTTCATGGTGATAAATCTCCTGGCAGAGACACGTTCATCATTAAAAGGCAGCTCTCGGTCATAATTGTTGTCCATTTGATTATGTTGTAGCTATGTCTTGTCATTGGACCAAGAGAACGCATATTCAAATCGCCAGCAATGATAGTGTTAGCAATTGTTGGGTCAATAGCAATTGTATCTAAGATACATTTCTGATCCTTGTAAAATCGATTATCTGATATTACAGCTGGGTTTTTGTAGATGTTTAACAAAGCCAGGACTCTTTCTTCATAGAAGATCTTGACCAGTTGCATAAAGTTTTTTGGTGAGGTCCACGGTTGTAGTGTTAATCATGTGCCTACTTTTACAGCTACTAGCAGCCCAGAAGTTGGTCGACCCTTTAGTGCAGCTATGGCTGGTATTAGGGCAATGTTGTGGTCATTCCAGGTTGGAGCATGTGTCAACCACATTTATTGAAATGCAAGTATATCAGATTTATTTATCAAATTGACAGATGAATCCATTAGATGCCCAAGATTGATTGTTCTTTTTTTGTATTGTTATTCTCTTTATTTGTTTGCCATTGTTTTTGCTTGCTTCTGTCGGATTGTTATGCCTGGATCTCATCTCTTCGCATCTGTGACTATAAGTTGCAACAGACACAGCTGGGTTTGTTTGATAGACAGATTTTGCTGGATATTAGCATGGGTATGGTATCTTTATGATGGTTATCTTGCATGATGGCAAATCCTAGGGTAAATAAGTCCATCCTTGCCAAACATATAGCATTCAAAACGATTCCTGAAGGGATCCATAATCTAACAGTTGTTGGATCATTTGGGTTTATGAATTCCACCTGATCGATATCAATAGAAGCAATGTCACCTAATGAGGGGGTATTGTCAAAAATGCTCAAAATATTGGCTCTACATAGTTTCAATGATTAATAAAGACCTGGTCTGCATTTCATTATTGAAGTGTGGTACAGTGGTTTCATTTTAATACCTTTAGAATGTATAGTTCTGTTATAAACCATTTAAATGTTTTGTAATTTCGATCTATTGCCCTTAGGTTAAGGTTGGGATGTCTTTATAGGCAAGGTGTGATGTGATTTATTTGCAAAAGTGTTTTGTTCCATAGTTAAGGTGTTTTGTGTACACTTGCTTTCATTGGATTGACTATTAGGGAGAATTCCAGTTTTATTCCCAGAAGGAGCACATTTTTGAGCATATTGAGTAGGTAAGATACCAGGCTGTTTTAGTTCAGAGGCTAGGTATGCATCAACTCCTTCTTTGATTTTGGTATTTCGTGATTTGGTTGCAGCAGACTCTAGACCGATACTGGTCTTTGTTTTTTTTCCACCATGAATGTCATTTCCTGCTCCACTAGTTGCTGTGTCATTAGGTTGGCCTGTGAGGGCATTTACTAGCTCGTCAAGGGGTGGATGTACTGGAGGGCTTCTTTGCTGTAACAGCATTATATCCTTTTTCTCCTTGAGTAACCATTTATATTTTCTAGCAATGGGTGACCTTGCATTTTGATTTTTCCTTTGTGAAGTCACTAATGTTCGTATGCAATGTCTTGTGGCCGAGTTCTTAGTAGAGCATATCGTTTTTAAATTCTTCATCATCTTTAGTTGTGTCGTTGTAGGCGTCTTACTCTTGTTAGATTTCACAGGCTGTTTCTGTTTCAAATCAGAGTCAAAAATTCCAAACGTTTGAGTAGGTTTCTTAGCATTCACTGGTATAGCTCCCTGAGTATCGGAGCTTGCATCCTCCGCACTTTTGTTCACAGGTATATGGACCGGTTCATCATTTAGTGGTCCGATAAATTGCTGGGAACAAAGGTAACGCAGATGTTATATTTTGTGCATCTAGAGGGGCAATTTAGGGCAAGCATCTTTAGGGCATGAGTAGTTGTTTATCCAGTCAGTGATGTGTTGAACTTGTGTCGATTGCAAGGTAATTCATTGATCCAAGGTCTCAAAGAGTTTAGTTAAGCTAATTATAGCCATATTAATTGCTGTTAGTGTGATTTCCAACTTAGAGTATTGGCTTGGGTTACTCTTTTGTTTTGAAGATGTTTTGAAGATGAAATCGGTCTACGCGGAGTTGGAGCAACAAAAGAAACTGATATAGCAGACAGATCACACAATACATGGTCGAACAATATAGGAGATTGTGAAAGGTTCTGGATACATGCTGAATCGAAATGGCTTGCATGAATAGATATATCGGATATAGAGTGGCAGGTCCGGTCAGTCCAACCTTGAGCAGGCGTTTGATGATTAAGAGGTGAGCACTTGTTGTTTGCTTGAGTATCTAACGGACATGCCACAGCAATAGCGGAAGTTGCTCATTCTGTGCCTGAATTTGGTTTGGGAGGCACATTTAGCGTGCCGATTTGTTTGCTGGTGCCATGAGCACAAATGTCTTCAATTGCTGAGATGTTGCATTCGTCCGGCGTACCACTGAAACCAGCAGAAATGAATGAGTCCATTGTTAATGGTTTTTCAGTGTACGTCTCAGCCGAAGCTATAGTTTTCTGACTAGTTAGTATAGGAGAATGCATGTTCGAATTAGCAGAGTCCTTTTGCAGCAATTCTTTGGAAAAGTTACGAGAAGTACAGAACCCACGAATATCAGCACGTGGTGTTGTGTTAGAAATCGCTGGTGAGAGCATTATGGCTTTTTTAGATACGCGTCTCACTGAGTGTGGGCTTGCCTGAGTTGCCTCTAAGAGAGCTATGGCAGCCGGCATGTTAGATTTTAGCATATAACCAAATGTGAATTAACACCATGCATTCCAAGTGTACCTTAACTTATATGATTGGTTTAAGATTAGATTCAAATGCTTATCATGTAAAGTAAAGGTGCGGGGGAGAAGAATAACAACCCTGACATATGGGCTGTGGACAAAGTAAGAACAAGGTAAGTTCCCAATTGGGGAACTCCCATCCCCTGCACACTATCTAGGGCTATGTAGCCAAATATTTCTCGGTAAATAGTTAGATGTGCACACTCTTTGTAAAAAATATATATGTATAGAGTAGTATAATCATAATTTTTTTTAGATATTACAAAGTAATAACAATAATTTTTTCATGTTGTACAAAATCAACTTGCAGCTTGGTTTTTTAATTATTCAGGATTTATTGATCCAAAAAAGGTTGCCCCACTCGTTTCGACTAGCACCTATAAGACCAACAAGATCACCAGGGCCCACAGATAATACTGAGAGTAACTACATCACAAGTGGAGAACATGATATTCCAAACCAGACACTGTCAACAAGTCAAGGAGGCGGAAGTACCAACACCAGCACACCCAAGCATGGCACCCATAACAGCTATAGACCCTCATTTTTTAGAAGGAGGAAGGCCCGAAGAGGGCAAAAGAAAGCAAAAAACAAAAAACAAATAACAGAATCAATTGTGCTAAGTATATCATCTAAATAACTAACAAAAACCCAAATCTACACCCTAAATTTGGGACTATCATTTATCCCGACAAATAATACCACAATTTTTGGGGAAGAAGTGAACTTGTTTAAACTCATAAGAAAAATGGAATTGAAAGTATTCTTTGATTCACTTCCAGAAACAGCTGAAAAAAAGAAAACATCAGATTATTTAGAATTAAGAAACAAAAGCTCATTTCATCCAAAGGTTAACCATTCTGTGATCAATATTTTTAACCTCAAAACAGCAAAAGATCTAAGACAACTTAAAAACATAACTACTAACAAAGCCAACATTAGGAAACACCAACTTAAACTAATTAAGGAATAATTAAGGAACTAGCTTAGATCCATCTATTACTCTAAAACCAGAAGACAAGGGCGGAGCATTGGTACTAATGGACACTGAATTTTACAATAAAGGATGCTGAACTTGTTGTATGATCAAAGTACTTACTTGGTTTTGGATGCTGACCCAATGCTGTCTATTAAAGACCTAGTGAAGTATATCATTGACAAAGCCTTGGAAATGGAATGGATAACGGATTACACAAGTGACTTTCTAACAACAAAACAATTCTGGTTACTCCAGTATTTTACTCATTACCAAAAATCCACAAGAACAAGACCAATCCACCGTTCAGACCTATCGTAGCAGGAACAGAGAGCATATTCCATCCTTTGGCAATTTATTTAGATCAAGCCTTACAACCATTCGTGCAAAAGACTTCTACGTATCTAAAAGACACGGCACACTTTCTCAGGTTGCTCAAAGAAACACAGATTGATGATTCACTTCACTGAAACTGCACTGATTCTGCAACTGGACCACTCTTAACGGCCTCGGTCCTGGGCCCAGCCACTCTCCACTTGCACTGATGCCCTAGAATCCCCTCTGCACTGCGGGACTGTCTCTGTATCCCTACAGCCCCCCCCTTTTCCAGCACTTGTTCTGCACTTACCTTGCACTTGCCACCAGCTGGCCCTATTTATTTATTACTTTACGCCACTTACCTTGTACTGCACTTCCCCCCCTCCCCTTGCCCCTGCACTTTTCCCCCTCCCCCACCCCTGCACTTGCGCGATGTGAATGACACCTGGCCTAGTAGGATCGTTGTCTGTCTCCCCTTGTTTCCTCCCCTCGCTGCCTCGTCGCGCCTTGAAACACCTGTGTATAGGCGCGTTACAAATGCCATATCATATCATATCATATCATTCCTCAGTGATTCTATTCACCCTAGATGTGAATAGCTTATACACTTTACTCCCCACAACCAAGGTATAGAAGCACTCGAATGGTTTCTCCTAAACCACCACAACATTTTCATTCACAAACTATTCGCAATAGAGTTGATAAACATCATCCTCTACAGCAATCATTTCCGGTTTGATGGGAAATACTACTTACAAATATCGGGAACCTCGATGGGGTCAGTGGTAGCACCATCATATGCAAACATCTTTATGGTCCACTTTGAGCAAAGACACGTTCTTAACAAAGACCCATGGAAAAACAAAATGATCTTCTGTAAATGTTTTATTGATGACATTTTTGGGATCTGGCAAGGGACGGAAGAAGAACTACAACAATTCTTCGATTACCTCAACAAATGCCACAAAGGTATTACTTTCACCTTGGAAATAGGCCGACCAAACATACATTTCTTAGACGTCAATATTGACAAAATGGGGACAGACCTCATTACTAGCATCTACAGAAAACCTACAGACACCAACAATACACTCCATTTTGGGAGTTTCCACCCAACACACCTGAAGGACAATCTCCCCTACAGTCAATTATTACAGCTCGAAAGAATTACCTCCGACACAAGAAATCTTCAAAATGAATATAAGGACATGAAACAAAGATTCAAAAAAGAGGGTTTCCTGATGAAATCTTGGATAAAGCCATTCAGCATACAGAACCTCTGACTCGGGCAAAACTTCTGGAGGAACAACCAAAGAAGACTACCACACAATTTATCCACACCCTCAAGTTCTCTAGCTAGAGTTTTAAGATAAAAAGAATCATTATCAAAAACTGGGATCTCATTAAATCTGACCCTATTTTGAACCGTTTGTTCCCAGAACCGCCAATGTTGGCATATATGAGAGGTAAAAACCTCAGGGACACCCTTATCAGAGCTGAGAGACCAAGGAAACCTACCAAAACCATTCTAAGAAAACAGAAGTCTGGGACATACCCATGTTTGAACTGTCAACATTGTGCTAATATAATTAAAGGTGATCACATAAGCCATCCAAGCAGTGGCAAAAATACTCTTGAAGGACTTTGCGACCTGTGACAGTAAGAATGTGGTGTATGCACTTCGATGCCCTTGTGGTAAATACTACATGGGCAAAACCATTCGGAAAGCTAAGGAATGCTGGACGGAACACAAATCAAACATCAGAACATCCAACAACAAATTGCCAGTGTACAGACATTTCAAAGAGAATGGACATAACATCACCCAATTGAGATGGGCAATACTGGAAGTAATCCAATCCGTTGCCAAGGGGCAGAGACCTGGCTAAAAGGTTATCCCAGAGAGAACGTTTTTTGGATACATAAACTTGACGCATTGACAACACATGACCTCAATGAGGAATACTATCTAGGCCCTTTTTTGTAATCATATCAACCTTTGATGTATATATCAGAAAAAGATATACAAGAATTAAAAGCAAACTATCACCTGTTAGGTGTCCATATCATACTTTAACTTGTCATCAGTATCCAATTAAAACTTCTGTTTCTGATGCAGCTGACTCAGGAACACAATCACACACAAATGGCCCTTTGAGAATGAATAAAGATGCCTCACAAGGATGGGTATCATTAGTAATGACTATGATCAGATGGTGAACCTCCTAAAGAAACCAGCATAGTGATAATACTTACCGTTATGTATTTAACAGATATCAAGGTATCTTATTGGACAATATTGTGGAAAATGGATTTTGATCATCTAGAAAAAATGTTATTCTTACTTCCTAGAGAAAAAAAACATAATGATAACAATGTAAGTTATGTAATTAACAGGCATCGAGGTGTCTGTATGTTCAAACATCACAGCGATAAATGGACTGTAATTATTTTTGATGAAGTGTTTCTTTGCAATGCGTATGACTAGACTGTGAACTCCAGAGGAGACACATTAAACAATAATAATTGTAGCTATGTATCAAACTATGCCATAATATGCATCTAAACTTGATTTTCTTATATATCTCAAAATTGACAATTTTTCATCTAACTAGGCAAATTACCTTAAGCAGCGCATATTGTATTGTACTTTTGGAATATTACAATATGGCACTATACTATGAATGTGCTTCCATAAAATTACTGAATCAGGTAGCATTAGCGCTCTTAAAACATCAACCATAGAGCAAGGTTAAATTATCATAATCCTCATTTTCTACATGTTATTTTAAAAAAATAACCGCAAAAATATGATCATCTATTCATTACCGACCGCTTCAATATCTTTGGTCTGGTGCTTCCCTCATTGGTATATACCATAAACATACACATTAATTTTCCCACCTTTCTAAAGTTTTTAATTGAAAGTTAAAGGTCTGCTTCCTTTATGGACACTGAGGCATTCACTAAATCCATAATTGTTAAGCTTAGACACTTCTAACAATGTAGACACCATCACCCCGGGCACGCGGACATCATTTGTTTACATTCGTAATGTCATGTACATAGGTAACGTGATGACATCATACACAAATGCCGTCAATATAAACGCCCATCTTGTAGAAATGACAACATCCTCTGATGGACCGGCAAACAAAGAAGGACAGAATAGGAAACCAGGTGAAACAATAAGTATTCTTTTGGGGAACTATACTCAACTTAGCCTAAAAGCGCTTTTAGAATTTCAACCCTTGGGCTTTCTAATCCCTAGGTTGTTTGACAACAGCATCTGAGTGCACCTCCATAAGCAGATGTCACCTGGGGAAAAAGCATAGCTGATTTACCATACCCCATCATAAACTACTACTTAGTAAGTGTTTGACCTATAGTAGCCCCATTGGCTAGAACAGAATGGGCCAACTATTATTGATTCTCTTAAACTTGTTGCTCCCCTTTACCTTTAAAGAGGGCAGAATTGTATTGACTATACCACTGAGACTACCCTGATTGAATCTTTCTTCCGCTTACTGAGGCTACCTTGACTGAACCATTTTTCTGCCATCACAGGCTTTTTTCTACGGTAGGACCCTTATTTTAACTACTTTCTAGATGGAACACATACCAAATTCAGTCTCGTGTTTCAGATATACTAGGCTAATTTCCTAAATTTGTACAATATGTCCTAGATACCACTGAAAAATATTGAGCAAATTGGAACTGAAACTGTGACTTATCCATTGAGGAAGGAACATATTCATCAAACTGTTTAAGAAAAAGAAATAGGGTAAGACCATTACCTGTTCCAGTCACCACTAGGGGATGCACTGAATCTTTATGACATTTCTAAAGGTAGCAAGAATTGGGCTTGCGATTAAGATGACCTCTTAATAAGTAACAGCCAAACACTGTGTAACAAGCATATCATACTGAATTAAGTTCTGATTTTGCACTCTCTCATTCAATTATGTTAAAGCTTTCTATCTCTCTCTCTTTATTTTGATTTGATGATATTATCGGTCAACATTTTATGGTATTAATTTACTCTAAATCTATATGAAAAATTTGAATGGAATCTTTGTTTTAATAACAGTTTTTTGAAATGTAAAGACAATGAAGTTTGTGCCAAAAAATCGAATTTAGAATATTGTGGAATTTTTCTTGATTAGATTTAACGTATGATTTTCATAATCAGCCCCGGAAGAAGAGAACCAATATCGAAATGCGCTGGGCAACCTTTTTTGGATCCTAAATCCTGAATAATTCAAAAACCAAGCTGCAAGTTGATATTGTACAACATGAAGAAATTATTGTTATTACTTTGTAATATCTAAAAAAATTATCATTATACTAATCTGTACATATATATTTTTTTACAAAGAGTGTGAACATCTAACTATTTACCTAGAAATATTTTGCTACATAGCCCTAGATAGTGTGCAGGGGACGGGAGTTCCCCAATTGGGAACTTATCTTGTTCAGATTTTAGCGTATGCATACTGGAGCTCGTGCAGACAATTGACAACAGACTTAAAAAAAAGAAAGTATAAAAGTTTACCTGAGCAAGTAAGAATCTGTTTTGAACACAGTGCTTACAAGTTCGCCAAGCCACCTGTCGCCGCCGCAAAGCCTCAAAGCGGTACTTGACGGTACTTGCGCTGGTGCGCGTGTGCTGGTGCGTGCGTGTCCTGGTTTATCTAGAAAATGTAGACAAGGGGGTGTGGCCACAAGATTCAACTGCAATACATTCCAGAAACAAACCGAAGCATGTAAGTACGAGAGGAGTTTAATATGCTGTCAAATACACAACTAATAGAGATATAGGGTAGAGCCCCTCAAGAAGAGCAGTAGCTTTGGAAACATAGGGGGTGTTCATTATCCCTGACGGAAGCACAATGGAGACAGTAAAGCACTGGAAAGTCAGTGATGCCAGCAGCATTACTAAAAATCACAGTTGAGCAGCTGCATTACCCCTCTCACATAAACAGAGAAAGTCTTTCTGCCACCATTGCAGAAGACTGGTTTGTCCCCAGTTTATTGGAACACTTTACACAGTTCATTGTGAGTTGCATCATGTGCCAGAAGTTCACAGTTGGGCATACACTAAGAACAATCCGAGTAGTAATACCCCGTCCAAATGGTCAGTTTCAGTATTTCCATATCGACTACGTCGATATGTTGCAGACATGTAATGGATATAGGTATATATTAGTGATGGTGTGCCCCTTTTCTCTATGGATCGAGGCAGATCCTTGTACACATCCTGATGCCACCTGAGCAATAAAGCTTCTAGTGCGCAAAGTATTTCCAAGATGGGAAGTGTGTGAAGGATTGAGGACAGATAATTGTTAATGAGCTGTTTGAACAAATAGGCCTTGTATTGAGCATAAAGCATATGTTTTTGTCTCCTTATCACCTGCAAGCAAACAGGTTATGTGAACGGCTCAACGGCTTCTTTAAGGAAAGGATAGCAAAGATCAGATTAACTTTGAAAAAGGGATGGCTGTATTGCCTACCCGTAGCCTTTAATGTGCTTGGAAATCAGCCAGGTTCGTACCATCACCTTACGCCCCATGAACTAGTGACAGGGCACTGCATGAGGACGCCCTTACACCCCTCTAGAGTCAGGGGTGATGCCCAGAGTGTAGTGCAAGCTCTAGGTCATGAAATGCATGATTATTTGACATGTATGACTACTAGGGGTGTACAGAACTTCCAGCTTTGAGTAAATATTCGGCCGAATTCCGCCTGAAAAAAAGCTAATCGGCTCCGGCCGTATAGTTTCTAGCTATTCTGCTCTTGCCGAATACTTTGACATTCTCATTTGAATACAATGCAACATGAACTCCGAAAGGCAAATATAGACTTCAGTTTGCGAAACTGAATAGAATTAATCCAGACAAATTGCTATCACACAGCTGAAAAATATCTTATATTGTAATCTGCTCTTTAGGACATGTTTTGTTACAGATTCTTAGACAAAAAAGGTGCTCATCTTTTATACTTAGCCTGCAACAATACAGGAACATCTTTTCTTTTGGCAAATGTTTACATGCAATGTGCACTTTTTCAGTTGGAAAAAACAAACTGAAAGAAATGTTCATAGATACTTTCAGTTCCTGTTATGTCACTTCCCATTGCGTACATCATAGTCCCCCCTTTTCTTTTTTTAAGGGCTTGAGTCCTGAGTTTAATATTATCTGATATTTTATCAGGAAATTATAAGTTGCATATGTTTGTGTATTGACGAGAAAGAGTGGCTAGCATAAGTGAAAACAGAGCAGCATTTGTTTGGGTGGGGTGAATAGGTGTGAGATGGGATTTCCTCTTGACTTGTGTCCTGCATGAGCCGACATGAACCATTTTATACATTTCTATGTGAGTTGCAAAGAAGTTTCGAAACTCAACCACATCGACTTTGCAACTGGATAAAGAATGCACTGCATCTGATTCACTGGGGCAGACCTTTTGCATTTGTGAAGCCACCTACTTTAACTGGCACTGAATATGCAACAATCTTCTGTAAATTCGTTCCCTTCGTTTTGGTTAATTCTGCTTTATTTCTGGCTTTTGTACTTTAAATAAAGATGCTACATTAAATACAATGAAGAGAAATAAAAGTATAGAATGCTTTTAAAATGGTGCTTTATTTGTGTTTTTAATAAGTGTGTTTTTGAAGTTTGGAACATGATTTATTAAATAAAGCAACTATTTGGCTTCATATTCGGCTTCGGCCGAATAGTTGACAAACTATTCGGTATTTGGCAAATTCCAAATATGCTATTCGGTACAGCCCTAAAGACTATCAGTGTTTCTTTCATTGCAGATCAAGTCAAGCATCGAGGGAGGGGTCAAGGAACACAGAAGAGGACGGCACCGTAACCAATCTGAGTGAATTATTGCCACCACCAAAGCTGTATGTTGGAGACTAAGTGTTTATTCAAAAATGTACCCGTAAGTTGCACTAGCCAAGGTTTATTGGAGCTTCATGTGTAGAAGAGGTTTCCCCTACTGCAGTTAGGGAATCTGGAAGAAGAGCTTGGTTAAATTTGACATAAAGATCTATAAAGGTGAGACCCTCACTCTAGTACCGGCTGACCAGAAAGCAAGACAAGAAGAAGAAATGCCACGTGTGCAGACTTGAACGATGACCAGAAAGAAGGATGATAAAACAGTGTATGATTGAAAAGATGTTTCTTTTGGACTGGAATTCAGAGAACACTCCTTAAGCATGCACCAACATGTGTTTACTCCCTCTGTCCCCACAGGCCATCCCCCCCCCTCTGGTCCCCCCATGAATTTCTGTGTGTCCTCCCTTCGTGCACACGTGTTGCCTGTTTTGCTTGATTCTTCTATCTAGCCTCCCTCCCCCAGCCTACTTCTGCAGGAGTCTGTCCTAATACATTCTAGTTTTACCATCACCATCTTGAAGCCAATGCTGGAGTTGACTTTTATGGACTACATTGATTCATGGTGCGTCACCCTAACTCAACTCTCATGCTGAACTTCCTTTGCATCTTGTACTCATAGTGGCCCAGAATCATGCTGTTCCCATCTTCATCTTGCATCCTGGCTTGCAACATTATGTGTTACTACTGACTTCTGCAATTGTATTCGCTCTCCACCCTTGCTTCTCCACTCTTTTTGACAGTTTACTCTCTGTTCTCTCTTTCATCTCCCTTTCTCCCTTTTCCTATCTCCTCCCCACCTCCCCTGCTCCCCTTACTATCTTCTATGCACTTTCTCTATCAGAATTGTCCCTGGACCTAGTACAATAGCAACCTCGTCTGTCTCCTCCCCCTCCCCCTAACCCCCCCCATCACTATCTGAAATATCATCAGGCCTAGTACAATAGTAGCTTGTTTTGTTCCTCCCCTCCCTTTCTGCAACCCTCTCCCTCACCTTTTGTTTTTGTCCAGCTCTACCAGAAATGTCATCAGGCCTAGTACGGTAGTCGCTTGACTGTTCCCATTTTCTTGCCACTCTCCAATCCCTTCCTTACCTATGTCTTAGCTCTTGCAGTATCTGAAATGTCGTTAGGCCGAGTACGATAGTTAATTTCACATCCTTACTGTTCATGGCCTGTCATTGTATTTTCTCTTGTTCCCTCCCTTGCCTTGAAGCACTTTGAAACACATTGGGCCTCATTACACAGTAGGCGGTAACCATGGCGCTATTAGCGCCATGGTTGCCGCTGGTATTTTATTGTGTCCGACTTGGTGGATGGTGGAATTACCGTCCTGCTCCAAGGTGAGCGGGGGCGGTAATTCCCCATTCACCAACGCCCTTGCCCATTCCCATTTTTTCCCCCATAGGGCATAAATGGAATGGGGAAGGCGCTAATTACGGTACCGCAAATTGCGGTACTTTAATTAGCACCAAGGTCCCTTTGCGGCACCGTACTTTAACGGCTGGTAAAACCAGCCGTTAAAGTCGGGTCCCGCAAAGGGAACTCGTAGTAAGGCAGTAAGGGTTAACGGTCACCGGTAGTATTACCGGTGATCGTTAACCCTTTCCGCCTTCCGTGTAATGAGGCCCATTGTTTATAGGCGCTATATAAATAAACTATCATATTATATCATTAGCAGGAGGTGCATGGACTTGCAGAGAATTCCAGAGCTTAAATGTACTTTTAGAGAGCTTTCGGAAAAATAATGATAAAACAAAATCATATTGATACTATGCCCAAGCCCCAATTCCTTATTCGAGATTAGAACAGAATTCAATACCCAGATTCATTTTTAGCAGCATATTTATTTCAAGGATAATACATATGCCACCCATCGACAGTGACACACATAGGCTTGTTGTTGCCATTTTTGTGTTTATACTTCAATCATATCCTACCCTTTTTAGGAGAGATGTTAATATTCTCACGTTTCTTCATGACCCAAAGAATAGTCCAGTTATAAAAAGGCTTCTAATCGCAATAATTGAACAGATGTTGCAACTACGAATGTGAGTTGAACACCTGTACTAAAAATGATTCAGGATGAAGAAAATGCAGTTGTAGGGAGACTAGCACTTCAAAGAGAAATGGTGTGGCACACAAAATGTTTTTCTAGACTCTTATGCCTGATGTATATATGCAAGTACTTTCTCTTTTTCTTTCTGTATATTACATTTCAAAGTCTTTATCATGCTGATGGTTCAATTAAAAACATGACATATGATTTTTCCAAGTATTAGTACAAATGATGATCATTTCCTTGACCTATTTGGGCATGTCAGACGACATAGGAGGGATGCAGACGAATGTAACCAGGGGATAAATACATATCTTGATATTTCAGCTAACCTGGGAAATAATATGTGGTACTAACACATGAAAAAATGGGGGAGGGAGCATCTGATGAGAGCTGCCATGTCTGCTCTCTTATCCCCTAGGGCATGAGCACAGTAGGAAAATTAATTTCAAAGGAGATGCCGGTCCATGATGCAAAGTACCTCAGCCATCTAGCAGTATGTACTACCAGAGGACAGTTCCAAGGGAGCTGGGCAACCCTGTGATGGCGATCAAGACAGCTGTTCCGATATCAGGATGATTGTATAAAGACAAAGTAAATGGAAAAAGAGCCTGGATGGATAGACAAGATGCTCGTATATCCTTCTGCAGGACAAGACAAGGATGATTTGATTTGAATCATTTGTAATGCGGACACAACAAACTGAATCGAATCCTGGCGCAGGTGAAGATATAACAGAATGTAGAAATTAATCGCCTACTGATGATATCATAACAGCAGGTCTGCTTTGAATGCCAGAAAGGAGTTGGCCCTCCATTAGTTCAAGGGGAGGCTATTCCACAATCTGGGACCAGCAACAGAGAATCTGCAGTCTCCTCTTGGGGCGCACTTTGTCCTTTGGGTAGTAAGCATCAATTTGTCAGCCGATCTTAGGGCCCGGGCGGGACAGTACAAATTGAGTGTATCCCTTTAGTAGCTAGGTGCAAGTCTGTTAATGCATTTAAACACCAAACAGCCGATCTTACATTTTATGTGATCCTCCACCGCTAACCAGTGCAGGGAGCGGCAAAGGGCAGAGGTTAAAGTGTTTTTAGGTGCACCAAACACTAATCTGACTCCTGCATTTTGGGCCTTTTGTAGGTGATGGATCTTTTTGGCTGGCTCACCAACAAGGAGACCATTACAGTAATCCAACTTGGAGTTGACTACGGCTCCAACAACCTCTGCATGGTCACATTCAGGTACATACAGAAGCGCCTGCCGCAGCTGCCGAATAATATAGATGACTGACTGCACTTTAGCTGACACTTGACCAGCACAGCTGAGAGCCGCTCTGCCAGATACATCCCAGGTTTTGTTTCCTTGAAAAATATTGAAGTGTGTAGTCCAGAAACTGGGGTGGAGGCAGACTACTGCTACCTTCCAATAAATGTTTTGGTCCGAAGAGAACCACCTCTGTTTTTTTGGGGTTGAGCTGTAGCCAATTGTGTAATTGGGCCTCATTACGACCCTGGCGGTAAGTGAAAAACGATGGCGGTAAATGGTTACCGCCATCGTTTTCCGCCAGGTCCGATCATGACTCCTGACCGTAAACTACGATGCCAATAGCGGCATCGTAGTTAACGCTGCCGCTAACTGCGCTAAGGGTGCGCGCACGCGACCGCCCACACCGTACTTAGCGCCATGGCGGAAAGGTACGCAAATGCCGACCCAAGCGGACATGCACCTAACGCCATCACCGAGGCCGCTAAGTACCTTACCGCCATGGTGCAAATAACGCCATCGCGAACCAACCGTAAAGGGCCAATTCAAGTGAATGCAGCTGCCACAGGTGCACAGAAACAGCACAGGTGAAGGCAATACAGACTCAGGGGAGTACAAAAAGAGCACACCCCACCCCTACCCACACCCAGTCACACTCCACAATGATGGCAATACGACTAGCAATGTTGGGGCTGGAGGACCTGATAGCAATGCATGTGCTACTACAACAGCAACAACAACAACAACAGGCAGCACAGAGGAGACACAGGAGGAGAAGGAGGGCAAGGCAGGCCCAGCAAGCCCCACCAGCACAGCCAGTGCCACCACGCAGGCAGCCCCCAATCCCACGCATCAGAGCCAATCCAAACAACCTCACTGCTGAGCAGATCCACACCCTGTACCGTTTGGACCGGGACACCATCACCGCCATCGTAGACATGACACACGACGACATCGTCAGCATGATAGAAAGTCCAACCGCCATCCCCCCCTACTGAAGGTAGTGGCTGTACTCCACTTCCTTGCCACAGGCACCTACCAGCACACAGTGGGGCACCTGCATGGCATTTCACAACCATTATTCTCACGAACACTCATCCAAGTGCTCGATGCCCTCCTCAAGCACACAGACGACCACATCTCATTACCACGGACTGCCCAGGAGATTGCAAACACCAAAGTGGGTTTCCATGCACTAGCCAGCATACCCGGTTGCATTGGTGCCATCGACTGCACCCATGTGGAATTGGTGGTTCCACGTGCCATGGAGGTACCGTACCGCAACCGGAAACAGTTCCACTCTATCAACGTGCAAATGGTCTGTGACTCCAACAAGATCATCACACATTGTTGTGCCCGATTCCCCGGATCAACCCATGATTCAATGGTCCTGAGGAACTCCACAATACCACGCTACATGGAGCGACATGCAGGCCCAAGATCCTGGCTACTCGGTGAGTGCAATGTCATGGAAGTGGGCATGGGAATGACGTACCAGTGCATACTCCACCTGGCAGAAAGGGGGGGGGGAAGATGCATACTTCACCTGGCAGAAAGGGGGGGGGGAAGATGCATACTCCACCTGGCAGAAAGGGGGGGGGAAGATGCATACTCCACCTGGCAGAAAGGGGGGGGAAGATGCATACTCCACCTGGCAGAAAGGGGGGGGGGGTGCATACTCCACCTGGCAGAAAGGGGGGGGAAGATGCATACTCCACCTGGCAGAAAGGGGGGGGGAAGATGCATACTCCACCTGGCTGTGAGTAACACAGAGAACGGATACAGAGGAAGGGCACTCACAATGCACAAAACCCCTCTGCATACATAGGGTGATGGCATGCAAAACAGGCCATGGCAGCAATGAGCATATACTGGTTGCATAGTGTGAATCAATTAGTGCATGTAGAAGTGAGCCAAGGTAACAGTTCCATGCCAGCCATGGTGGAACATCATGTTCCTGATCAGACAACATGACTGACACATACATTCTCGCCTACATACAGGTGATGCAGCCTATCCCCTGAAGAGGTGGCTCCTCACGCCAGTCCGGAACCCGCAGAACCAGCACGAGGAGGACTTCAACCGTGCACATACACGTACTCGTGTGGTCATAGAGCAGACATTCGGCCTCCTGAAGGCACGGTTCCGAAGCCTCAGCAGGTCTGGTGGGGCACTCCTGTATGGCCATGAGAAGGTGGCAAAGATCGTCATGGCATGTGTCATGCTGCACAATATGTGCGTCAGACGGAATGTGCCCCTGCCCCCTGACGCAGAACTGCAACCACCTGACGATGAGGATGAGGAGGGTGCAGATGGGGCGCCACCACATGGAGGAGGCGATGCACAGGAGGGGCGTGCCATGCGCCAAAGTATCATCGACCACTGCTTCTAGCACACACGGCTGGTGTTTATCGCATGGAGACTGCACTTGGGGCACTGTGTGTCTCTGGGACATGCACACTGTGGACTGTACACCAATAAAGCACACATACGCAATGAAAATGTCCACACATTTCTTTTTTTGAAAGAAAAAAGTGTATTGGAACTATGAACTGTCGTGTCACACCCCCTCCCACCTCCCCCCTGCACACCCCAACACACCCCCTCCCACCTCCCACCTCCCCCCTGCACACCCCAACACACCCCCTCCCACCTCCCACCTCCCCCCTGCACACCCCAACACACCCCCTCCCACCTCCCACCTCCCCCCTGCACACCCCAACACACCCCCTCCCACCTCCCACCTCCCCCCTGCACACCCCAACACACCCCCTCCCACCTCCCACCTCCCCCCTGCACACCCCAACACACCCCCTCCCACCTCCCACCTCCCCCCTGCACACCCCAACACACCCCATGTAGCTGTCAACAGATGCATGTGGCCGTGTCCACAGGCCGTCACAAGCCCCCTCTCCCGGCACCCGGGGCACCCCTGGCTGTGGAGCGCAGGTTGCGTCCAGAACGGCGCACGGGGCTGCTCTGCGCAGAACTGGCAGTGGAGGATGTCCCTGGCTGCCCATGTGCATGCAGCTCCTGTCGTGTGTGGGTGAGGTCAGTGACCGCACGACGCAAGCCCGCAAGTTCGGCACAGATGTCCCTGGACATGGCCTGCATGGCATCCCTCAGGGTGGCAGTGCTCTGCGCCACTTCCGCCCTTAGTGTCTCCGTGGCCTGTTCAATGCTGAACCTAGCCCCCACACATTCCGCGGCATGCTCATCCAGCATTGCGGACAGTTGATGCTGCCGCTGAGTGATGTCCTCGAGGGACGGCTGGCCGTGCTGGCCCATGGCCAGTGCAGGTGGAGTGATGGAGGGGCTGGTCCCCTCCTGTGGAGTGTGGACAGGGCATGGGGTGGAAGGCCACTCCTCTGCCTCAGTGTGCCCCTGTGTGTCGCCCTCATGGGGGCTGGCGTCTGAGAAACAGGGGGAATGTAGTTGGTCAGTGGGGCTTCTGACCTCCTGCTCCATGTCCGAGTCAGAACATGCAGCTGTTGCAGCTGTCTCCCCGATGTTGCTGCTGGCCGCTGACCCCCTGCCTTCTGTGGCAGGCAATGTCGGTGGAGGTGGAGCAGCTGCTGCTGGCCTGCTGCCAACAGGGGTGCTTGCCGGTGGGACCTCCGGTATGCCTGCAGTGGGACCTGCTTGTCGTGGGGTCTGCCTCACTGCAGCTGAGGTTGAGGGTGCAGGGAGGTTGTCGTTGGACTTCGCTCTCTTCGGCGCAGGGGTGTCCTGGTCCTCTGGGTGTGATTCTGTGCCTGTGGTGGAGCAAAGGTGGGAGGGCGTTATTGATGGGTCTACGGACTTCTGAATGACAATGGTTGACATTATTTTGGCCAGTGGATGAGGCAGATTTCAGGCAGTGCCATGCAGGTTGTCTCCTTTTGGTGTGGTATGTGGATGCAGGTATGCGGGTGCCAGCAGTGTATGCAGGGTGGTGCTCGCATGTGGCTATGGGCAGTATTGATTTGTGTTGCATTTACACTCTAGGGCAACCTTGTGCTACACATGATTGGACTGCTGTGACTATGGCATGTCTTGTATGAGGCACCTACCTTCATCGCCTGATGTCGGGGCTCCCCTTTCCATCCCTCCAACGCCTTCGATGGATTCCATGCCGATGGTGGTAGCACAGATCTCCTCCCACGGTTGGAGTTTCAGGGGGGATTCCGACCCTCCACCGGTTCCCTGGGCAAGGTTGCGGTTTGCCGAGATGACGGCTCTGACCCGTATGCGCAGGTCATCCCAGCGCTTCCGGCACTGCTGTGGGGTGCGGGGTACGGTCCCCACCGCGCTGACGCGCTCAGCCACCAGGGCCCAGATGGCCTTCTTCTTCCCGATTGCTGTCCTGGTCATTTCAGGGGAGAATACAACACCTGCGTTGTCCTGCAGGGTCTCCGCTAGCATGCAGAGTTCCTCCCGGCTGAATCGCTCCTGGCGCTGGCGGTCACATGCCTTTTTCACAGATTTTGGCATTTTCGGGTACTTGGATGGGTGGGTGTTTGGTTGGGACAGGTGTCAGGGTTGGGTCTGGTGTTGTTTGGTAGGATGGCGATGGATTGTGTTTTTAAAGATGGCCGACGGGCTGCTTCCCGTTCCGGCGCGATGACGCTATTTCCGGTTTGGCCTTTTACGGCCGCCGCTAATTACGGTGGCCGTAAATTACGGTGGCCGCTACTTACGCTGGCGGAAGGGCACCTTGCTCGCTTAGCGATGACGGTAGGGGCCTTTTCCGCCATGGCGTTAATTGCATTTCCGCCATGGCGTAATGCTCGTGCGCGATGGGTCGTGATGTGGCGCTCTTTAAACATCGTCCCACGGCGTAAATGCTCATTACGCCATGGCGGTAATGACGGGCGATTACCGCCAGGGTCGTAATGAGGCCCATTGTGTGCCATTCTACCCATATTTCTTCCAGGCACCTGCCTACGTTAACAAGAGCATTTTCCACATCATCAAGTCTGATGTACATCTGCGTATCATCAATATAAGAGGGAACCTGAGGTGATGTTTCTACAAAATGTCCATTAATGGGCGAAGCTAGATGTTAAATAAAAGGGGAGAAAGTGCAGAGCCCTGTGGTACACCACAACATTGTGCAAGGATTTCAGATATGAAACATCCCACCTGTACCCGCTATTTGCGTTCTGCCAGGAATGAAGCAAACCAGTCAAGGGCACATGTGTCCACGTTCCCTATATTTTTTAGGTGATCTAACAAGTGCCATGATCCACTGTGTCAAATGCACCAGATAGGTCAAGCATCACAAGCAGGGGGAGTTTGCCCTCATCCCCTGCCTGTAACAACTCGTCCCATACCGCCACCAATGCATTCTGCGTACCAAATTTGGGTCGGATACCAGATTGTAAAGGATGAAGAAGACCGTTGTCTTCAACAGAATTTTGGAATTGGCATGTGGCCACCTTTTCCAGAATGTTTCCCTGGCCAGGGAAGGCAGGCAATGTGGCGGTAATTCTGGTAATCCTCAGGATCAAGGTTGGCCATCTTGAGCATCGGGGAGATGACTGATAATTACAAGAGGTCTGGGACCACCTCCTGCGTAAGAGATGCATTAAAGAACTTTGTTATAAAAGGAGTTAACTCCGACAAAATCCACTTGGCCACAAACGCAAGAATAGGAAAGAGTGTATTATTGGTAGGTTTAAGTTTTGAAAGGAGGTTGCAAATGTCCTCCTCTAATAACTGTTTAAATGTAAAAGTGGCAGACCTAGTGATTACGTCTTCCAGAGGGGTGGTGGTCTCAGTCATAACGGTCGGGTTGTCATATTATCTGACTCACTTTGAGACCTGATATTATACTGAATGTTTGAAATGTTGTCCATAAAGAATGTATTCAGGCCATTTACATGGTCTAAGGATAGGTCCTTCACTGGGGCAATCGTGTTAGGATTAACAAGTGTGCGATTTTCTTTGAATAGCTCTTGGGAGTGGTTTGCTGCCACTGTAATTCTTCCACCTAAGAAGTTGGATTTTACTCTGAAATGGCTTTTTTTTATAATTGGTCAGCGTTATCTTCGTTGACAGGGCATGTTCGGGCCATTTTCAGGAATACCATCTGTTCTCCTGATGTTTATTTTCTATTTTAAACTGACAGAGCTGTATAGTGTACCAAGCTTTGGAAGTTCTTCTGGGGATGCTTGTTCTCAGAGGGGCGTATTTAGCACATATGGTGCTCATTATTTGGGCCCCTTGTTCAAACAAATCATTACATTCCTAAGAGATGAGGCACAGGGACTCAATGCCTCCCTGTTAACACTCAAGTACACAATAATGGGGGAAGGTGTGTCAACACTCTCCCCCGAACCACAGAAGCCGAATGTAGTCGACCCTCCACCCGTGGTTGGCACAGATACCTGATTTATAATTGCAGGATACCACGTGGCAGCCATTGGGGGGAAGAGGGCTAGGGAGAGGTTGTGGACGGGAAGGGGAAATGTAGGAAAACCGGTAAGAGGGTTAGGGAATGCCTAAGGTGGATATGACCGGGGACGTAACAGGGGACAAACCCTACACTACCTCCTATCACCTTTTGTACCATAGACCAGCACAGAAAAACACTACACACCAATAATCCCACTTAATACTGGGTACTGATGTTCATCCTAGAAAACACTTGCACATCCCTAATACCCCTTAATACAGGCACAGGTTGTCATTCATTTACATGGACCACATATAGGCAAGCAATGATGAAACAGACTGTTGGGATATCATTCCCACATGAAGAATGTAACACATGGCCCTCTGGGCAAGCAGTTGCAACATATATATATAATATAACACATGTAAAGTCATGGATCCCAAAACGTATATGGTGAACACACACACTGTGAGAGATCGAGTTGGCAGCACTGATACTCGAGTGTAGTCTATTGTCAGACCCTAATGAGAGCAACCAGGCGTTTTATATACATATGCACAGCCCATTAATAGAGCTTCCTTAACTCTCACAGAAAAATGAATCCGCAAAAACAATGGAGTACCAAAACCCTTCCCGTACTTATCTTTTCGTCTGGGAAGCCAATCAGCATTCCCGGAAGTAATCTCGTATCGCCTTGATAGCAGCGCGGGTCCTACATTCTGCACTTTCGAATCTGGCATCAACATGAATACACAACATCAAACCCTTCCCGCACATATCTTTTCTTCCGGGAAGCTAGACAGCCTTCCCACATGTAATCTTGTGTCACCTTTAGAGCTGCGCGAGTTCCTCTCACGGCACGCCAGTTCAAGAAGGGAAAAAGCAATTGCAGGCGCATGCAGTGTTCCTCAATTCTCTGGCATGGCTCAGGACACAAACCGAATAAGCCACACCTGCCGTGCGCCGTTGGCCCTTGATAAGGTGTAGCTAATTAGTGTCAGCTGGCCAACGCACGCACGGTAAGAACTACTCAATGTCCAGGAGACTGCTGGGAAATGTAGTTTATAGCCTTCAACATGTGTTTTAAGCCTTTTTGAAACCCTGGCACAGCTTTCGTCTCCACCAGCCCATATTCCTAACATTACCTCCTCTCCCATGGTCGTTCCGAGGGCCTGTTTTATCCAGATGTTGCCGATGGAATCATTTGACCAACCTTGGAGCGTGTACCGCATCTGCGGGTTCCCAAGAACAGTCTTCTGGTCCATAACCTTTCCACTGAATCAGATACCAAAACTGACCATTCCTTTTCTTTACATCCAGAATACGCTGCACTTCATATACTTCTTGGCCTTCTTTCATGATAGCGGGAGGTCACTTCGTAGTCATGTCCGGAGCTGCGGGTTTAAGTAAAGATACATGGAACACCGTGTGTATAGGCAAAGCTGTAGGCAAACGCAATTTCATAGCAGTTGCAGAAATACATTTACTAATCTCATAGTGTCCAATAAACCGAGGTAAACATTTTCGTGACCCTGTTAATGACAGATTTCGTGTAGACAACCACCCTCTGTCCCCCACTTTATATTGAGGACCTTTCTGACGATATCTGTCAGCCTGCTCTTTATACTGCCTCTTGGCTCTCTCCAGATTTTCTCGTGCCCTCCATCTTTTCTCATGAAGCAACTGTTTGCACTCTTGTAACACTGGCATATTTTCCATTTCCGGCAAATGTTCCGGTAACATATTCAATTCATGACCATATAAACATTCATTAGGTGTCATTCCCAAAGAAGTATGATATGTTATGTTATAGGTAAATTCTGTCAACCATAAAGCCTGTACCCACAAATCCCTGCCATCACCCAGATAACCACTTAAATATTGCTCAATAGTTTGGTTCACTCTTTAAGTCTGTCCATCTGTCTGGGGATGATAGCTGGTGGAAAGCGCACAGTTAATTCCCAGCATTCGACAGAAGGCACACCAAAATTTGCAGGTAAATTACAAACCTCTATCTGAGACAATATTCTTTGGAAACCCATGCAGCCTTACCACATGTTGTAGGAATAACTCAGCCAACCTACCTGCCCCCGGTATTCCCTCACAAGGAATGAAGTGGGCTTGTTTTGACAGAAAATCTACCACCACCCATATGGTATCATATTGATTATCGGGCGGCAGATCAGTGATAAAATCCATACAAATGTGTGTCCAGGGTTGCTCAGGAGTGGGTAATGGCTGTAGTAAACCTCTTTTCTTAACATGTTCTGCTTTGTTACATGCACAATTCTCACACAATGCCACATATTTTTCCATGTCCAGTCTTAATGTGGGCCACCAAAAGTATTTTTCTAACATGGTCTGCATTTTTCTCAACCCTGCATGTCCTGCTAAGGGAGACTGATGACAACAATATAATGCCTTGTCTTGCAACTCTTTCCTTGGTAAATATAATCGCCCCTGATGACATGTCAACCCTTCCCGTATAGTTTGTGCCGGATGACTGTTCCGCCACTCTACCAATTGTCTTGAGTTTAAGGCTTTCTTGACTTGTTCAGTGACTTGTGTGGTAATAGCCCCAACAATTTTCTCTGGTGAGATAACTGTTTTCACTTCACCTATTGTTTGGTCCAAATTTTGTTCCCTAGAAAGTGCATCTGCCTTTCCATTTTTGCTACCTGGTCTAAATGTAACCACAAGATGAAATTCATTAAAGTACTGAGACCACCGCAGTTGTCTAGGACTAAGTGTGCGAGCTGTTTTAAAATATTGCAAATTTTTGTGATCAGTTACCACCATCACCTGGTGTCCTGATCCCCATAAATAATGTCGCCACTCAATGAATGCAGACCGAATTGCCAACAACTCTTTATCAGTTATGGAGTAATTTTGCTCACACCCTGACAATTTTCTGGAATAATATGCCACAGGGTGCCGTACTCCCTTTTCATCTTTCTGCGACAGAATGGCTCCTATCGCCACATTACTTGCACCTGTTTCCACTTGAAATGCCCTCTCAGTGTTAGGATGTTTTAACACGGGAGCAGTAGTGAAAGCTACCTTTAACTCCTGAAAGGCTTTCTCTGCTTCAACACTCCAAGTAAATCTCACCGCCTTTTTTAACAAATGCGTGATTGGAGTGACAATTTTGGAGAAATTGCTGATCAATCGTCTATAAAAGTTGGCAAAGCCTAGAAAAGATTGTATGTCCTTGATGCATTGTGGCGAGGCCCAGTCTCTAACTGCCTGCACCTTCTTAGGATTCATCACAATTCCTATATTAGTCAAAATAAATCCCAAAAATTCCACCTGTGTCACATGAAATGCACATTTCTCGAATTTAACACACAGGTGACAATCCTGTAATCGTTTCAACACTGTCCTTACGTGTCGTACATGCTGTTCTGGAGATTCAGAGTAAATCAAGATATCGTCTATATAAACAATGACAAAAACATCAATGAACTCCTGCAAAACTTCTTGCATAAAGAACTGAAAAGTGGCAGGAGCATTACATAAACCAAAAGGCATTACCAGATATTCAAACAAACCAAACTTAGTTCTAAAAGCTGTTTTCCACTCATCTCCATCTTTGACCCATATCAAATGGTAAGCGCCCCTTAAATCCAATTTGGTGTACACTTTAGCAGACCTCCCTTGATCTAAAAGAACTGAAATCAATGGCAACGGAAATCTGTTCTTAATAGTTACCTTATTTAAGGCCCAATAATCAATACAAGTACGTAAAGTGCCTTCTTTCTTGGGAACAAAAAATAAAGATGAGGAGACTGGGGACGTGGAATGTCTAATAAAACCCTTAGCCAATATCTCATCTAAATATTCCCGTAAATACTGATTTTCCTGTTCTCTAAGTGCATAAATTCTGCTGCAAGGCAATTTTGCTCCTTCCTCTAAAGCAATAACACAATCATACGGTCTATTCAGAGGTAATTGTTCAGCAATTCTCTTGTCGAAAACTTCACTAAACCCCTGGTACTGAACAGGGATTCCCTCTGTCACTGCTCCCACAATCTGATCTTCTGACCTCTTTTCAACTAACCATGTCGCTGGTCCTGCTTCTGAAACAATATGCTCTTGACACCTCTGCTCCTCAAACCACACTGTTTGTTTTTCTCAATCAATCCTTGGATTATGAAGCACCAACCAGGGCATTCCCAAAATTAATCCAAATTTAGGGGCTGCTATTAGATCAAATGTAATTTCCTCTTTATGACCATATCCACAAATCATTTCCAATTTTTCTGTCTGCTTTTTTATAGGCCCTGATACCAAAGGAGAACCATCCACTGATTGCACTCCTTCCACCTTGGTTTTGTCCAACAATGACAATCCTAACTGCTCTGCCAAAGTAATATTCACAAAGTTTCCCGTAGCCCCTGAATCCACCATTGCCGGGACCTCATGTTTAGTTAACGCAAAACATAACATCACCAAAATGTTTAAGTGAGAAGACTTTCCCCCCCACTGTATTCGCAACACTTGTGGGGAACTTGATCTCCATCGGGCCTGTCACCTGTGTTCCCCTTAAGGCCGGCCAATCTCTTTTCCCGCTTCCTTTGTACTTTTGTCCCCTCCTCCACTTTTCTGCAGGGTATTGGGACATGTGCGTATGAAATGTCCTGCTTGTCCACAATAGAGACAAAATTTATTAGCCTTACGCTGTTCCTTCTCTGCTGGTGACAAAGGTCCTCGTATACTACCAATTTGCATTGGTTCTACCTCATTGGTCCTTCCTCTACTCTTGTCTAACCGCACAAAAGGCCCTGTTTCTGGTCTCTTTTTATCAACTTTCCTTTCATTCATGCGATGATCCAACCTTAAAGCTAAATCAATCATGGCTGTGCAAGTGCTTGGTTGCAGCTCCACTTGAGAAATTGCATACTTCAGTTCCTCGCGTAATCCCTGATAGAATAGCACAGTTTGTTTAGCCACAGGCCACTCAGTCTCAATTACCAATCTGTTGAACTGGGTAACGTATGTGACTAAATCTCCACCGCTCTTTCGTAGTCCTAACAACTCCTTATCTTGAGCTAATAAAACCTCTTGGGAATCAAATAGCCTGCCAAATTCTCCTAGAAACCATCCCAATTATATAGCAAGGGGTTGTCTTTCTGCACCAACGACATAGCCCATGCCGCTGCATCCCCTGTCAAATATGAAATTATGAAAGCCGTTCTAGCCTGAATAGATTCAAAAGCAGTAGGTTTACACAAGAAATGAAGTCACACTGAGTCAGGAATGTCATGTACTTCCTAGGATAACCTGAAAAGCGCTCTGGCGCTGCCAATGGAACACTACTAGGAGGTTGGACAATTACTGTGGGATTCTGAATCTGCGAACCTCTCGCAGCACTAGCCCCCTCCAACGGGCTTCGCTGAGCTACCAAACTCTGTACTTGTGCTTTTACCGTATCAGATTCCTGTCTTGCTTGTACTAACTCAACCTGAATATCCTGAAGTGCCTTGAGCACATCGGCCAAGGCCGGAGTGGTCACCTCCATTTGGCTCGGGTGGCTGTAAGTATCCCAATCTGGGAGTGGCTTATTATGTTAACACTCAAGTACACAATAATTGGGGAAGGTGTGTCAACACTCTCCCCCGAACCACAGAACCCGAATGTAGTTGACCCTCCACCCGTGGTTGGCACAGATACCTGATTTATAATAACAGGATACCACGTGGCAGCCAGTGGGGGGAAGAGGGTTAGGGAGAGGTTGTGGACGGGAAGGGGAAATGTAGGAAAACTGGTAAGAGGGTTAGGGAAGGCCTAAGGTGGATAGGACCGGGGAAGTAACAGGGGACAAACCCTACACTACCTCCTATCACCTTTTGTACCATAGACCAGCACAGAAAAATACTACACACCAATAATCACACTTAATACTGGGCACTGATGTTCATCCTAGAAAACACTTGCACATCCCTAATACCCCTTAATACAGGCATAGGTTGTCATTCATTTACATGGACCATATATAGGCAAGCAATGATGAAACAGACTGTTGGGATATCATTCCCACATGAAGAACGTAACACATGGCCCTCTGGGCAAGCAGTAGCAACATATATATATAACATAACACATGTAAAGTCATGGACCCCAAAATGTATATGGTGAACACCCACACTCTGAGAGATCGAGTTGGCAGCACTGATACTCGAGTGTAGTCTATTGTCAGACCCTAATGAGAGCAACCAGGCATTTTAACATGAATCCGCAAAAACAATGGAGTACCAAAACCCTTCCCGCACTTATCTTTTCGTCCGGGAAGCTAATCAGCATTCTCGGACGTAATCTCGTATCGCCCTGATAGCAGCACGGGTCCTACATTTAGGCGCTGCACCTTTGAAACTGGCATCAACATGAATACACAACATTAAACCTTCCTGCACTTATCTTTTCGTCCGGGAAGCTAGACAGCCTTCCCGGATGTAATCTTGTGTCGCCTTTAGAGCTGCGCGAGTTCCTCTCACTGCATGCCATTTCAAGAAGGGAAAAAGCAATTACAGGCGCATGCGTCATTCCTCAATCCTCCGGCATGGCTTCAGCACACAAACAGAATAAGCCACACCTGCCGTGCGCCGTTGGCCCTTGATAAGCTGTAGCTAATCAGTGTCAACTGGCCAACGCGCGCACATCAAGAACTACTCAATGCCCAGGAGACTGCTGGGAAATGTGGTTTATAGCCTCCAACATGTCTTTTAAGCCTTTTTGAAACCCTGGTACCGCTTTCGTCTCCACCAGACAATATTCCTAACACTCCCCTACCTTGTTACCAGGTATACTATCCAGCTCCTTTTTCTTGCAGACTAATTTAGTACCAGTGGATATGGAAGCACGAGTTTCATACTTGGCTACCTTGATAGAAAAGAGCCTAAGGTGATGGTCTGTCCATAACATCAGTATAGTATCAGTCATAACAATCCCCCTCTCCTTGGCTAGAACTGCATCCAAGTAGTGGCCAGAATTATGTGAGCCAGTTTGAGTTAGTGCTAACGACTCGTGTTGATTAAGTATTTCCCAGAGTTGTTCGGAATCTGACTTAGTATGATCTTCCAGCCAGACGTTTAAATCACCTACACATACTAGCTCTTTATATTTGATGCCTATAGTTCCAAGGAAATCATCAAAGCCCTGTCGGAATGTTGTTGCCGGCCCTGGAGGCCTGTAGACCAACAAGATTTTTACAGAATATTTTGGGGTGATGGTAAGCGTCATTAAACGGATCTCAGAGGACTTATCCCACTGGATGGATTTGATGTGGGCTATCGCCAAATGGGATTGGTAGATGACTGCAGTACCCCCTCTCATCTTACCCTGTCTATTAATATTTTGAATATCATAACCCTCGGGAACTAGGCGTTGAAACATAGCGTGCAAAGTATCCGTAAACCAGGCTTCTGTCAAAATTAAGTTAAAGGTGCCTAAACTGTTTCTTTAAAAATAAGAATAAAGCAACACAGTCTAAAAGCCAATCAGCAGTATTTAGTCAAAATAAGATAATTCAATTCCTCGTATGAATTTAACTAGCTATGCGCAAGCATATTAAAATCAGCAGCACAAATTAGTAAAACACTCAATGCTAAATCGTAACGTAGCAGGGGTCTGCTTACCACTTCGCGCTGATGTGCTGAAACGGGCCAGTATGTTTCTTTAAATATAAGTATAAAGCAACACAGTCTAAAAGCCAATCGGCAAGATTTAGTCAAAATAAGAGCATTCAATTCCTCATATACATTTAACTAGGTATGTGCGAACATATTAAATTCAGGAGCACAAATAAGTAAAACACTCAATGCTGAATCGTAATGTAGAAGGGGTCTGCTGTTATAATCGAAGAAATGAAAAGGATGAATTGCTCTGACAAAATTAAAAAAAACGGAATGCTTGGATGCTGGGAACTCTCACAGCTGTTCATCTATGGACGAGTGATTACAACTAAAGGATGGGAAGTTCGGATGATGTCATGTGCAGCCTATGTACTAAGGAAGGAACAAGTGTACGGGGGTGCAGAAGGTGAATGATGAGTGCTTAAAGTCGTGGGCCAAGAACTCTTAACGGCTGACATGGGTAGAGGATGAATCAGGACCACTGGCTGTGGTCCCATTGATTAACCCAACAACGTGCTTTTGAAGCACAGGTAAAATCAGAGCTGGAGAAAATAAGGGGTGCAAGAACATATGATATGATAGGTTATTTATATCGTGCTTAATACCCAGAGGTTTCTAAGCGCGGACACTGGGACCGAACCCGTGTTGCTCCGTGTCGTCTTTCTTCCAAAGCAAGCACGTTGCCCCTGAGCTATCCTCCCGACATAATTGATATCCCAGGAATGAGGAAAGGGACTGCTGTCCTAAGGTATCGATATTGGGCCTGCAGATCTAGAGCATATATGAAGTCACCCAGAAACTGGGGAGGAGTCTGTTCTATAGTACTCATTCATGTTCCAGCCTTGGTGATTCCTAAGAGTGACCTGAAGAATGAGGGATTTCCACAAGTGGATGAGCACCTGAGAAAAAGAAGGTCACTCGCACACCTGCAGATGAAAAGAGAAAATTATTTCTCATTGAATTCCAGAAAGGCATATGAAGATATTCCTGATAAGGACAAGTTGTTTAGCAAGACTGCTATGATAATGACATCGATATTCATGCCGGGACTCCTAACAGAAGTGAATGCCAAATGGCTTCAGATTACCAGATGGGAGCTGTTACAGACAGTCAACACCACTATTCAAGGTTTTAATGACATAAAGTAAGAATTGAGGGCCATAAGGTTGATGACCCTCCAGAACAGGTATGTCCTTGACATGAGAACAGCAATGAAAGGATGCGTTTGTGCCAAGATCATGCTTTCTTGCTGTACTTCCATACCATCCCATTATGGTGCGAATGGGACTCTGATGGATTGTAAAACTATGTTGACAAAAATGCACACAAAAATGGAGGAGGAGATAGAGGCTATTGGAGATGATGATTGGTTCTCCTTTCTGTTTGCATGGATTCTGCTGCAACTGGATGCTGAGTACAATCAAGTTCCTTGCAGCAATATTGGTGATGATCATGTTCGGATTCTGTGTTATGAGGATAATAATTGGACAATGCCAGAAAACAGCAAAAAAGGCAGTGGGAATAAAGATCATGATTGATGTGAGGTATGAAATAGAAACCAATGTGCAGGATGAAACTATAATTAGCATACAAGCAAGTATTGTGGTACCTGAAGAAATGAAATTCCTGTATCCAACAGATCATAAGAATTATGTGGGACACTGTGTCTTCTGTAACCCATGTGGTGAATGCAATTACATGACCTGGAGTGTGGACGAACATATCAAAAGTGCGGGCACCATGAGGGGGTGACGAAGATATGGATACCAAAGAAACCTTTCTTCATTAAAAGATCAAATTAAGCAGGGGAACTCGAGGAGGTGATCAGGACTCAACCAGAGGGGGGAATGAAGATGTAAATATCTGCAGTAGATCCTACCCCCCTAACTCCCCTTTATTAGAGCCATGAGACCATGCCCTGTCTAACCTCAGCTACTGTACCAATAATACAGGGAGCAAACAGAAGATGGTATCCATTAAGACAACCATATTGAATGTACCCTCGAATTGATGACAGTCTGCAGCAGGAACTCCTTAAAGGAATATGAGAAAGAGTTAAGAAAAGGAACTGACAAAGTCATAAGAAAGTGTGCACGACGTCCTGATGTACTGAATGAAGATGATGTATGGATCCTAGAGGGGAAATGACAAAGTGGAGACAAGTGAATCTTAAAATGGAAAAGGAGAAGATTACACTGTAAAAAGTGCTGTAGAAATCAGAAGTTTAATGAATGTACAGACGCTGAAATGCAAGATAGATTAAGTCATTGTATAGGCTAGCTATAAGTAGTGAATAGAATGCAGGCGAAGCCGTCATTGTATATAAACTGGACATTGGTATCATGAAATATTAAGCCAAAAAATCATTGTGAAAGAATGAAAATCTGTGTGTCAGTAGAATAGCAGGTTATTGGAGGTGGGTTGGGAGGCTCTGAAGTCAAGAACTGAAAAGTCGAGGTCAGCTACCTACTCTGAAAAAGGACGTTTGTGCGGAGGATGAATCCTCTCACGTTAAGGTGCAAGAAGGAATACAAAGGATGCAAATCTTAATTAATTTAAATGAAATTCAAGTGAGTGCAGGCTACCACACCCATTAATACAATATGGTATGGATAGGACCAACAGTGGACAGGGTGAATGAGTCACCTTGTCATTAACGATCAAGTAATCATCAGAGAACTGATAAAACAAAATGTATTCATAATTCAAAATACACCAATTTTAAAGCAACACACAAATGCATTTCTAGTAAGTTTCAAAATCAATTCCACACACAAGAACAAAGATCACAAGAATATAGTGAGGTTAGTAGTTGAGTGTGCTGATAATGAGTACAGTACATAAAGTCACTTAAACTACTAACCTCGCTATATTCTTGTGATCTTTGTTCTTTCATGTGGAATGGATTTAGAAACTTACTAGAAATGTTGCGAGATACACATTTGTGTGTTGCTTTAATATTGCTGTATTTTGAATTATGAATACATTTTGTTTTGTCAGTTTCTCTGACCATTACGTGATCGTTAATGACGAGGCGACTCATTCACCCTGTCCCACTGTTGGTCCTATCCATACCATATTGTATTAAAGGGTGTGGTAGCCTGTACTCACTTGCATTACATTTCAATGTACTAGTACCTCATGAGTCAGCCCCCCCGATAACAAAAAAGAGGGTCGATACCCATATTATTATTTATGTTAATTACTTTGAAGCATTTGAAAGCTTGCTGAATGAATAGAATTGTGGGCTCTTGTTACATGAGTGAAGGATACAAAAAGAGTTTGAACTTGGAGTCCCAGACACTATAGCGAGTGCCCACACTCCCATGTATTCCCAGGACGAGAATGCTCTGCAAGACTAAGTACAAAGAACATTTTGTGGCAGAAGGCATGGGTGATGAGTGATGCTGGGCTTATTGGGTGGTAGGGCAGCCTCATGTCCTATCTACCTGCACCTGGGTCTTGGCTTACATGCTGCTAATTGAACCAAATGTTCCAGACAGGCACACGCGTGCCAAACAAATTGTATTAGTGCATATAACGTAGGACCTTATAGCTTAAGGTATCAATGAAACATTGTGAAACTGATTTGTCTTGAAATTACACATATGAAGATGTAGGCATACGTTTTCCACTTTATATCGGACAGCCAATAACACACCTAGATTCTATAGGATTGTATATCTAGATGTGTCCCTTAACCTATCCCAACCCTTGATAAGGTTTTTCACTATTGTGACGTAGTATGATGTCATTCTGACACATAAAGAAGTATATAATTGTATTTTTTGTGAAGATCACTGAGAAAATGAGCGTACCTCCTTTGATGTTCATTGTAACCCCCCTTTTTTAGATATTTGTTAATAAAACATAACTTGCCATCTTCTTGAGTTTGTCCGATTATTTGAAATCAGAATTATTCTGGTGTAGTCCCATCCAGCCATAGATGCACTTTCCAAGGACCATAAGCTCACAGTGTTTGCTTGTCCAGTGGGTGGTGGTGCAATAGTGACTGGTGCTAGTATGGGGGCTGCATGTCCAGTACCTAATGGGGATGGTAAACTGGTTGCTGGCACTGGTCTGTTGGCTGCTGCCTCTGGTCTGGTGACTGCTGGGGCTGTCTCCCTTCTGCACTTCTGAAGAGGTGGCAAGGACTCTTCCTCCCCCTCCTTCTCATGCTACTGTCCTCCATGAATCTGAAATTCTGAGGCTCCCTCATCCTCATGAATGACCCTGGGTTGATATCTCTGGAGAGCAAAGGAGTGGCCATGTGGTTCTTTTCTCTGGTCTCTCTTAATATGGTGGCTTGATATGTGTCTGAGTAGGACTGTAGGCTGTGCAGGACTAAAGAGCATGCTGTCACTGAAGCCAGTCTTTGACAGACTATATCACTGACTTGCATCTGCAATGGTGATTCTTGTTGTCTGGATGTTTCTGTCATTTCAATCCCTTGCTCCGTCTTCTGAGATGATGTGCTGTCTGCTGACGGAAATTGACTGACTCCAATCTATAAGAGAAACACATAATTAAAATGTAATACCATAAATCATATTAGAAGGAGGAAAATGTGGGAGAAGAGAGTAAAGTGGTGAAAGTTAAGAAGGGGGAGGACAGAAAATGGGGAAAGGAAGAAGAGGGAGAGGGAGAGGGAAATGGAGGTCAAATAGGGAAAAGTCAAATAAATATGGTCTCTTTTCTATGCAGGGGCCTCTTCTCTTCGTAATGCTGGGGAAATGGTGCTGCTGCTGCAGGTGATGGTGTTTAGGCTGCTGATGATCCACTTCCTGTTGCCCTACTTATGTGGGTGGCCCCTGACTCCTCTCCACTGGCAAGTGGAATAGGTATATTAACTGGGGAGCAGTTAGGCTAACTTACATAGGCAGAGTTTTCACTTCACTTTGCAAGATCTAATTGGTGAAACAAAGCAGGACGTCATGTACATCCATGGTCAAGTAAAGCTTTTGGTTCACCTCACTTAAAGAGTTCAGGAAAAGCTAAGCATGTGTATGATGTATCGGTATGAGTGTGCAAAGCGATTGACGAATGGTGATGTTATTCACATACATGGTGGGGCTAAGCGTTCATGCCACCATTTTGTGAGGCTTTGTGTTGTCATTTCACAAAACACAGTGAGTTTGGCAGAAGGAGTTAAGTCCTGCTGTGATTGCAAAGGAGATAGATGTTTTTTTATGAACTCTATCAACTGTTTGCTCTCCCTTTAAGGCTCCTGAGCAGCCTACAAAGGAGGATCCTGGCGCGTAGCGGAGGCATGTGAGTTTGGCAGAAGGAGTTCAGTGTGCTTCAGTCAGGCTGCCTAGATTACTTAATAAAGATGTAATCCGGTAGCATGCATACCAGATGTAAACTGAGATTGCAGGACTTGACAACCCCTGTGTGTTCATTGGAACCAGAGGTGAGCGTGATCTCCCCATTAACACACAGTGGCAAACTGCTCCGTCGGCTGTCTCCACCTCTGTCTTCCCTAAATGTATCTACTGTTGCCACGGACATGACAGATGCTGAATTATTAGAAGCCAACAGATCTGCTGGTGTGGCAACTGATGTCATATTAGGGCTGAACAATGCTAGCCTGTCCGCCTTTGCGGGGTGTGAAACGAGTGAGCCCATTGACACGATCATGACCACTCCTAGGTACTCCACCTCAATTCAGCTTGAGGAAGAGGAGGGTGCCTTACTTAAGCACCTAGTTGATACAACAGGGGTGCTGGAATTAAAACATCCAGAATGTAACACCCCTTCTACTTGTGGAGTGGAGGGGCAACCCTCACTTTTGGCCACCCTGATTATCTCAGGCCATTGCAGAGATCAAAGTGAGGCTTCAGCAGCAGGGGGTGCCAGGAGAGTCTGCCAAAACAGTCAAACCTAATGTTTGCTCTCTCCAATTTGATCAAACATTGATAAATGACCAAATCAGATTCACATCCTTGGACAAGCAGCCAGCAACTTGTCTGCTGGATTAAAAGAGGCAGTAAATCAGAGTGCTTGTTTCGTGCAAATCATTTCAGACAATGTGCCTGTGACTCGGTCAGAGTCTTCTAGTTCATCGGCCCGACAACGCAGAGTGATTCTTTGCTTTCTCCAAATTTTAATTGACATGGCACACATCTTTCCGCCGCTTCTGTATTTCAATTGCAAAGCAACATAATGTCCGCCTTAACAATTTCTTTGGCCACTCTTTTGAAACTTTACAAGACCATAAATGACAGTTTCAAGGACCAAGCCACTTTACTGGCTATGATCCCTTCAAAATGATTTTTTAAGAATCTTTTATGACAACCGTATCGTGAAGCCTACCTCTCCTCACAGTGGCAGGGGAGACCATGCGATCTAACTAGAGGTGAAGCTGCAGACAAAAACCTCTTGATGGATGCATTCATGGAATCTTTTAAGTGGGTGAGAAATATTTATGAAACAGGAAATCTTGGTGCCAGCTCGCAGATTGCGGCTGTTGCTGCGCCGTCCAGCCACAGTTTACCCTTGGAGCCATGTTTGAAAGATGTAGATGTTTTAATACACCGGGCCGAAAACATTTCTAAATCAATGGTGATACATAATAACCTACCAACTTCAACTGAGCGCACTAACATGGGGGTAACCAATGGCATGGCTGATATTAGAAAGGACCCAGTTTCTAAGAATGAAGGCCCGATACCTGGTCCTGGACTATATGCAATGATGCTAAATGACGAATTAACAGATTCTACGGATCTAGTAGAACAGATGGACGAACAACATGCTCCCATTAAGGACTTCACAATTTTGTGTAAATTGAAAAAGCAAGGGCAAATGATTACCCTGGGCAATGATTCACAACAAAAGAAGAAATCTAAAAACATGAAACCAGAACAACGATTCTAGGAAATGTTTGCGCAACTTGAGGAGAATGCCTCTAGCCTTGGGGCGTGATACCCTTTATCAATCACGGGTGGAACAGACCAAAACAACTACATTCAAAAAAAGACTAATCACCAATCTACTTATATGGATCTCCTTCAATTAGAGAACTGTCTAGATGACCAAGTTGAAGACACAGAAAGAAATGTTTTATTGTACTTATCAATCTATTCTAATGACACAGCAAATGCTTTGACTGAACTTGAAGAATAAGCTAATATCTTAGTGACTGGAACACGTGTTAATTCCTCAAACCCTTCTGACAATGAACCTGGGGGAGTGAGTAATCCCCCCCCTCCAGATATTCAGCCTAATTTATTCAGGGGTGAAGACAGGTCCCTTTCAAAAACTCCAGGCTGCATGCTTAGAATATAAAATAAAAGAAACTGATGCTGCATTCATACTTGCTAATCCAGAAAACAACTTTAAATGGGACATCGCGCAAAAAAAGAAGTGACAAACACGAGGAATAACATTATCCTAAGAAAGAGTATTATTTGTTGATGATGGTTTAATTTTGAATCGTAGGAACGTTTTAAGATTACTCCATCATATTCCGAAACTACGTTACATTAAGACGGAGGATAGACAAGTGATGGAATTTGTGAATGAGTCAGGTATGGATTGGGTATTACTCCATCTAAATTGAAGCCTGGTGAAAACTACACTCTTGGAGGCCACCTCAGCATTGTTACCTTTGGGGTTTGTATTAAGGGACCACACAAATGTGATGCAGGCATTGGTAATAACAGATAAAGGAAGTGACGTTAAGGAGTGTACTTCGAGATAAACCCAGCCTGACATTAAGAGAAATATGAAAAAAGCCCAAATCCTAACCGCAAGCTACAGGACACAAATTTTGAAGATACGTTGTCAAGATCACAAGGAGAAAGGAGTTGTCCTTTAAGAGTGACATTCACTTGTGCAAAGGGGCAAAAACGGAAGGTTACTGAGATGCCTGATGTCCCTCCATTGTCGATGGAGAAACAGGACTGGGCAAGGATAGCGGGGGTGTTAACTGCTACTAATAACAAATAGTATGAGGTTGGGAAGAGCAAAGGGGTGTGGTAGTTGCTGTTGGAATACTCAGGGTTTCTTACATCTGTTTAATGCTGAAGACATGTGCCTGGAGTCTTACAATGTCTTGCGCTTACACGAAAAATGGCTACGGTCTATCCCAATATGCAATGGCTTTTCTATTTATCGAAATCCAGTCAAAAAAGGAGCTATGGGAAGACCGTACTCAGGTTTGGTAACATTGGCGAAACATGGGAAGGGGTTTACTGTGTTAGAGACAAAGAACCCGAACCCCTTTGTCCAAATGCTGGTCCTGAGTATTGACCAAGGAGACACTTGCAGAACTAAAGTAGGTGTAATATTTAACCTGTATTGGAACCCTGCAATGATAGAGTTCGATAACTTTGCTGATTGTGTAAGGGACCTAATGGACAAATGCTACATTAACTGGAAGACCTGTACATTATATGTGGAAATCTAAATATAAGATGTGTTGAAGAGAAGGGTAAACAATTGCTGATCTTTAAAACCATTGTTGTCCAGTTTCAACAAAGGGTGGCATTATGGACTTCAGAACTAAAAAGAGGAAATTTCACATGTTGAATCGTCAGATCAAGGGAGTCACCCCCGGAAGACCAACCTGGCCCCGGAGACACAATAGTGCTCCCTTGATTACTTCTTTTTTTTTGGGTAATCTGCTCTCACTGGTAGAAACGCTTCTGATTGTTTCAATGAAGAATGGTGATCATTGCCTCTTGAAGATGACATGGAAGGGAGGAAAGAGCAGGTGAAGAAAGAGCTATTGATAGCATTCTTGTTTCGCAAGGGAGAAACAGACTGATCATCAGATCGCATGATGTAACCAGTCATTTATCCAAATATAAGGTGAACTTAGCTAACGATTAATCAGGCTTAAACTATCCCTATGTACTTCTTGATTTTGAAGAAGTTAATAAAAGGCAGAAGAACCTAATTTTCAGCCTAAGCATATTTTGAACAAAGTCTTAGTTGAAGAATGAAAACTGTTTTGTGCCTACATCAGAAAGTTAAACTGATTACCGAAGAGCTCAAGAGAAGAACAAATAAGGAAAATGAAACAGCGTTATAGAAATTGGGTGATCTCATTTAACGTGCAAATATCGCAATACGAGGCTGAGTTAATGCTTAGAGCTATTTGTAAAAGAAACACACGCCACATTTGGTAGTTAATTAACAACAATGGATCCTCTCAAGCCTTGTTTTTGTCAAAATTGGCACCTGGGATTGCTGGGTTGAAAATTTTAAGAGCTCTGTTCACCACAATTAAATCCATAAAGGAGAATAATGAACAGGAGCGTGCTAGGCCATGGTCCTTTAACTTTAAGAAAGAAGACATTGGAAGCTTAATTGTAAAAGTGATCTCCTTGCAAGCCCCTGGGCCAGATGGCCTTACTAATAGTATTCATAAGAAAGCCACTGGCTTATGGGATGATTTTACTGAGTGTGAGAGAGGTACCTAACACTGGGAAATCGGCACTAATAGTGCTCATAATCGAAAAAGGGCGATAGGGCGGACCCAAAAAAGACCACCCTATAGCCCGCTTGGACACTTTGGACAAACTCTTTACTTCAGTGATCTTGTGCCACTTGACCAAATGGCCAATGGCAGCAGGATGATTTGATCATCTCCAGTTGGGTTTTGTTAAAGGAGTGGGAACCAACGTAAACCTTTTCCTGTTGAACATACTAAAATTACGAGCTATCAAAAGCAGTACACATTTCTTTCTAGCGTTTGTGGACCAAGAGCAAGCTTTTGATACTGTAAATAGAGAAAGGTCATGGAAGCAAATATGATCTTGGAACTGCTCATTGGACCTGCTGCATTCCATTAAAGCATTATATTCATCCACTACGATGCAGATCAGACTATATTCGCAGGGATGCCCCTTGGCCCCTGCCCTATTTAACCTATATTTGCCTGACCTCTGTGATAGTTTGCTCCAAAAATGAATGGAAACATAGTGTCCTGGGTGCTCTATGTGGACAATTTGGTCCTTATTGCAGTGCAGGTTGAAACAACTGCAAGACTACATAACAAGAAATGATTTGAAGATAAATGCAAAGAAATTGAGGATAATGACTCTGAACTCGTTAAGGGGTAAACAAAAATGCACCTTCAAATGGTATGTGGGACAGGAGAGGTTGGAATGTGTAGATTCAATTGTTTATATAGGGATTTGTATAAATCGAAGGATAAATGACAACCTGTGGGCCTGGGAATTATGATCTAAAGTTTTAAAAGTCTGGCCACTCAAGCAGTAGCGTTGCATGCGAGGTATGGCAAAATTACTATTTTACCAGTTTTGACCTTCTATAAACAGAAGGTGGTTTTAATTCTAACCTACGGGGCAGAGGCTGGTCTAAATCTTCCTTGCAAATTTGGAAGGTTCTGGAGGGTGCTTTTTGGAAGAGGGTGCTTCGTCTTCCAAAGGGGCTACCTTCTTTGTCTATTGCATGTGAATTGGGACTCCAATCACCTTATTCAGTAGCACTCTGACGGTTTACCCTTCCTCTGCTTGAAATATTAAGAAACCTGAATAACAAGGAGGCTGACTAGAAACCTGAACAACAAGGAAGCTGATTGACCTTTGGAGAGTTTGAAGTCCAAATGTATGAGTTCGTAAGATAGCCTGGAAACTACAACTGACATGTTGATAGTAAATCCTGGTGCGGTTAAAGAGGAACTCTGGCTCCAGAACTGGATAGATACTCAAGAGAAAAGAAAGGACTGTAAGCTGTCATTAAATCTTAATAACGAATGTCGATCTGCTAATATGGTTCCAAAATATTTAGTGAAGTTCCCTAGTTCTTACCATAGAAACCATTTAATGCATTTGCGTCTGAATTTATACCCAACCAAGGAGTTATTGACTATGCGTAAGCTGTTTGATTGGAAGACTCGGCCTGTAGGTTCTGTTCAAAGATAGGAGTGATCCATATGGTGAAACACATAGTTTTATGTTGTAGTGCCTTGACACCCTTGAGAACATGCTATTTATGTGGTTTTGTTGACAATGTAAAAACTCTAACGGTAAAGGAATGTTGGACTGTGTTCTTGATGGGCGAAAAAACCCCTATGATGTTTGCGGTGTTAAAAGTTTTAGATTAAGTTTTTAAAATGTAATAGTGATATTGTTTAGATTTGTATTCATATTTCTATAAAATTAGGAGGTTTGTTGATTGAATTATGTAATTTCGTATTCATATGGAATTGAGTAAATGTTTTATGATTTGTGGAAATGTGAAAGGTTAACCAATCATAATTTAAAAAAGAGGAAATAAAACAGAGTTCCTTAATTTTGCATAAAATGGTGTGTGGTGAATTTCATGTGCTTCTTTGCAAGACATTTGCGAGGCTGATATTTGTAAGTATGTGCAGACCTATTCATCAAGTTCTCAAATAACAGCTCTCATGCAATGGCTACTCACATAGCAATCAATGACATTGAGGTTGTAATTGAAAAAATATTAGCATCATTTAATTAGTCTTTTATATGGGCCAACAAATCACACAAAGGCCTCAGAGCACTTGATGCAATAATAAGGAAGAACGGTACATTCCAAATGACACCTTCGGATAAGGTCAATGGCAAAGATATTGATAGATAGGCCCTGTACCAGGGCCTTAACATGGATACATTGATAGAGCTGGACATCTAAGGTCCTGGTTGTCAAAAGATTTTCCAGGCATAAACTTGACTATGATCATTCCTGAACTATTTCTGACTTTACAAAATGTGCTGGGATGGCAGTGTAGGATAAGGAATTCCAAAAATGTGACTAGTACTATTTCTGACAGTCCACATTTATCATAAAAAAATACAATAAAAAAAGAAATGCTCCCTTCCAAGTCTTTCTTTGATGATGGGAATAGGTTGTGTACAAGAGCAGAAGTATAATTTGTGGAACTTCTGAAAAAGGCAAATTTTGTACACTTCTATGCATTCCCTTGGAAAGTGCAAAAGAAGGTGGCATCAAAGATTGCAAACTTGCCACAACCCCAACGGTTCCTAGGGCATACATATTTCCGTTATGTGCATGTAAGACCACACATGAGGGAAAACGTTTTTAAAACAGTTGGCTTATTTTACAATGTTTACCTCCACCTCTTTGGTGAAGGCTGAAATTTGGAGGAGTAGCAAAGAGGAATTTTGAAACGTACCTCATAATTTGGCAGACAGAACAAATAGGCAGCTTTTAGTATTATGAAGGGTGATCCAGATGTGGACCCATTTCTCTCTGTGCCTATGGCGACACAGTTGCATCTCACTGAGGATGGCCATCAAAGCAGAAACACATATCTGGGTTTGCTGTTGGTATTCTTGTTCAGAGGATAATTGCCATACATGTTGATGCTGGACTGTACCAATGTGAGGGATCACACTGAAATGCAAGTGGATGTTGGGTAACAGTGGGCTAAAACTTGATTGTAGACCTACTGAGTGGGAACCTTCCAACGGAACAGGCTATTTTAGGCGTGCCCACCTTTAGCAGAGGGACTCTCACATGTTTGGCTAATTGTGAATTAAAAAGCTGGGATTTCACTGTACGTTTAGAAGGGTATTTCATACATGGCCACCTTGCTCTCTGTGCCAAGAAAACACAACTTCATCTCTCTTATGGCCCACAAGGCAGAAACCTGTGTTTGGGGTTGCTTTTGGTTTCTCAGAGGAGAATTGATTAGCATTTCGGTGCTGAAGGATCCTTTTGGCAGAACCATACTGATGTGCAAAGGATAGGTCTCCTCTTGTCAGTTACATTGAGCTAAATTGTTATTGTAAGCCTTCCCGAGTGGGTACCATTCCCCAGAATAGACTTGTTAAGCCTCCTTCGCCTTTAGTAGAGGAGCTCTCACATATATGTGTATTACACATACTGCCTGTTTATGCTGTTGCCGCCCAATTGATAAGTAGGGCCTTACTCTTTGGAAGACTTGTAATTTATGGAAGCACAAATTACACCCTATTCAAAATGTTTATTGCTGTGGCACTGCACAAAGTAATAACACTCACTCAGAATTAGAGTGGGTTTTGAGAGTGCCTAGCAGTATTAGGGCATGAAAATTGTTCTAGTATTCAATGTTAGGAGAACACATACAATATTGTTGTTAAACCATCAAAAGCTAATTATGTGCATGGCTAGCAGCCTATGTGATGTATTTGTGATCTGTAAGCTCTTGTCCACCGATCCATGAATGCTCAATGTGCTCCTTCCAAAAACATCACATACATGTGAAAATGCTAGTTTGAGTTAAGGGATGGCACAAGGGAAACTTTGATGTGTTAAGCATGTCTTTTCTTCAATGCTATACTGTTTTTTTTTCTCCATATATAACTCACCCAGAGATCATGGGAAAATGGCTCCTGCCATGTACAGGATACAAAAGAAATGTTATCTTAATGTCCCAGCACCTTTGCATCAATGCCTCAATGTGGCCAGCAAGGGTAACCCGAAATTTAACAGGGGTTCTGGCAGACAGAACATTGGTACAGTCACTGCTCCACATGCCCTTGCATAATCAGGACTCACACACTCTATCCGTCTAAGTGGGAATCAACAATGACAACATCAGCAGATACTGGCACCATCTGCGGCAGAATCCGCAGTGGTGACCTACATCGCTGCATGGTATAGAACGGCAGTGAAATTAAACCACGCCTCTGGAGAGATTCGCACCCTGGGAAGTTTACTTCAGTACTGATTAAACTATATGGGTTAAGCTCAGAAGATAGCTAGCTCCTACACCAGTCTGTTGTTGGACTGCTGCCTACACAATTAGCAACCATGTTTGGTGAGGCTACCCTTCCACCATACTGTGGTCTTATACCCTAGATGCTGGTTCCTCAAAAATGAAGAAACATGATTAATCAGACCTCCATGTGCACATTTTAACTAGTAAGAATCTTTAGTCTATTTGTACTGTGCTACCTTAATTGTGTCTACTTACAGAGCCCACTGTACATAATGAGCAAGATAGGAAAATAATGTACCTCTGCACTGAAGAGCAACACAGCGGGGCTTTTCCCTGAATACTGTGGCATCACAATGCCTCCACTTACTAGAAAGTTACACTAAAAGGAGAATACCAAGCTATTTTACCTGTGGGGTACATTGTTATAGGCACTGCCATAAAACCACATTTTGACTACCACATTGCCTGGACCCATGCACCTCACATAGCTAGGGCACATCACATGTACATGTTTGATTTGGAAATTAATCCACTGTGTTTCCTGATAAAATCACACTGTCTCCAGAAACATCTACAAAGGAAACAACGGGGATGGAATCTCTCTTGCTACATTTCACTAATCTAAATTTGTTTATGTATTTAATAATTTTATTTCTATGCACATAGAAGAGCTAATACAAAGACAGACATACAAAAAACATCAAGCAAGATATTCATACAGGTAGTCAGTTCCGATAGTCATATTAAAGAATGTGTCATGATGCCTACCTCCAAGGAGCCAGACCAGGCCCAGCTACCCCAGAGGCAGACATCATGTCCCCGAGGGAAGTCTCAGCAGCCCCAAGTAGGGGCCCTTTGGACTCAGTCCTGGTGCTTTTGTCGCCAGGCTCATATTGGACAACAGTCCTGGCGCCATAGGCGCCAGGCTCATAAAAGATGACTTTGGCCCTCATTACGACCCTGGCGGAATACGAAAAACGATGGCAGAAATGTAATACCGCCATCGAATACCGCCCGTTGCGATCATGACCCGTCACCGTAAAGTACGATGCCATTAGCGACACCGTAGCGAACGCCAACGCTAACTGCACCAAGTACGCGCACGCGCGCCCTGCAAAACCGCAATATCCGCCATGGCGCAACGGTACGCGAATGCTGACCCCAGCGGACATTCACCTAACGCCATCAAGCATGGCGGAAAGTACCATTCCGCCATGGCGAGAACTACGGCATCGCGAACCAACCGTAATGGCCCTACTGAGTGCCTGTACTCCACTCCCTGGCCACATTGCACAACTCCTCGTAGGCGCAATGCAGTCACACCATGCAACCAGCGAAATGTACAAGTCACCCATGCATGCCAACGAACAAATGCATGCAGGGGCCCCAAGTGCCCTGTGAGTGGCCATCCACAATTGGCAACACACCATTGCCGTACTGATGCAGCACAGGCATCTGAAGGTGCAAGTACACCAAAACGAACAGAAAATTCCATGACACAAAACAACAACAGTCCCCCTATCGCTTGCCACCAGTGCAAATCAACATCCAAAGCAGTAACCTGAGGGAGACTGCACCAGCCCTGTACACATGCCAGTAGTCAAACCAACCATCAGCATAAGGACGTACCACACAACTGTACCCAGAAGCAGGAACCCAATGCAGAACACCTCACAATACATTGCGCCACAAATCGGAATATGCCACATTACTAGCAAAGAATAACGCTACACGGTAAATATCTGAATATAAATTTAATGCACATCAAAATCACCAAGCCCATACAGCCATTAGAACATAAAATCACAAATGATCAGCATTACTGTGGGCTGCATCCGCAATAAATGACCAGCTTCCCCATGTGTGACGCCCTGTACCTTCATGGCACACAGGGGCTACATCAACGTCCAAAAAGGCAACATGGAAGCGCCTAGGACCACAGGGCCGTCCCATGAAGTAGGCACTAGTCCAGCTGGAAGCTAGGTATGCTGCACCTAGCCACTAGTACTGCGTAAGGGCATGTGGGCCATTGGCGATCGTCCCATAAGATCGTAATGGTGCTCCACTGATTAACTCGAAGCTGCAGGTGTCGACTGTAGAAGCCATCTGCAGGAGTGGCGTACAGATGGCAGCGGCAGAAGGGGAGGAGATACCTGTCACCCAAATGAAAAAAATGATAGTATGGGCATCCGAACTCCATATGCATTACTCACTTCATTCAACACACCAAACCTACAACCATATGCATGCCAGCCCACTCATAAGGACCAATTGCACCCAAAAATCACTTGCGAATCATTACGACACAAATCGAGGTGAATACACTATTTCAAACGAGTGTCTGTGTGCATGCGCCTGTCAGAACAGGATCCATCAGATGGGATCATCAACGTGCATAGACACAAGTGATTGAAGGCGCGTCGAGACAGGGAGGGTTCAACAAGGGCAGACAGACGATGGTCCCACTATGGCAGGCTTGCATCACATAGCGCAGGGGAAGGGGACAGATTCCAAATAGGCATGTACATGGCAGACTCCCAATTAAATCATCTTTCCATGCATCCATTCATCATTCCCTCATCCCGTAATGAAAACGCCTGAATATTCACTCACATAACATTCGAAATTTCCATAGAGTCTGTGCGTAATGCAGCCTTCAAAATCCACTGTGCTCCTGCCCGGATTCCTTGTGTAGTGAAGTCACATGTATTTGGGAACGTCCTGCCTTATCGTCCACTACGCCATGGCGCATCCCATTCAGACCATATCAATCATTGCATTCCCGTCATGGGCCCTGTCCCAAGGACATTCAACAATAGAACGTTACATTTCCAGTCAGACCTGTGGGTGTCTCCACGCCGCTAGTTGAAAACCGAAAGCGCTGTCCTTCGAATTCCTCATTTGCAACATCACGTTGAAAAGGCATCTGTGAACGCTTGTATTCACAAATACATGTATGCAGTGCGGCTGTGTGTGAAAATGGTAACTGGCCTCAATCACTGATGGGACTCCCCGCCATCGGAGGACGTCGGTACAGTGCTGCATGAGGGTCCACCGTTGATCGAGCACTACATTCCACTGACCCTTCACAAGTCTGCTCGCGAATGCAAATATAGTATGTGCAACAATGGGACCATAGCAGAATTAACATATAAACCAATATTCGACAGCCATCGGGATTAAGAACATGATTGCAAATGCAAGATGCCATGCGTCGAATTGCAGCGTCGTGTGCGGGACGTGCTCGCACGAAAGGCATTGCAGCTGACACAGGTGGAATGAATCACCACAGGTGAAGGCTATACAGCCTGAAAACACATAAATTGCATACCCAAACCCCTCCCACAACCACACCCACTCCAGAATGCTACCGGCAGGACTAGCGATGTTGGGCCTGGGGGACCTGATTGCACTGCAAGTACTCCAACTTCAAGAGGAAGATGAACGCCAACGACTGCAACAACCGGCCGCACAGAGGAGACGCAGGAGGAGGAGGAGGAGGGCAAGGCATGGCCAGCAAGCCCCACCAGCACAGCCACTACCACCACGCAGGCAGCCCGCAATCCCACGCCTCCGAGCTAATCCGTTCAACCTCACAGCTGAGCAGATCCACACCCTCTACCGTTTGGACCGGGACACCATAACCGCCATTGTCGACATGACACACGCTGACCTTGTCAGCATGATAGATAGCCTAACCGCCATCCCACCCCTACTGAAGGTGGTGTCTGTACTCCACTTCCTGGCCACAGGCACCTACCAGCACACAGTCGGACAGTTGCATGGCATTTCACAGCCACTATTCTCACGGAAACTATTCCAAGTGCTTGATGCCCTCTTGAAGCACTCAGACGACTACATCACTTTACCACGCTCGGAGCAGGAGCTAACAAACACAAAAGTGGGATTCCATGCACTTGGCGGCATACCGGGTTGCATTGGTGCCATCGACTGCACCCATGTGGAATTGGTTGTCCCACATGCCATGGAGGCCCAGTACCGCAACCGGAAACAATATCATTCTATCAATGTGCAAATGGTGTGTGACTCCAACAGGATCTTTACACATTGTTCTGCCCGATTTCCGGGATCAACACATGATTCTATGGTCTTGCGGAACTCTAGAATACCACGCTACATGGAGCGACACGCAGGGCGCCGATCCTGGCTACTCGGTGAGTCTCATTTAATGCATGAGTATGTGGGGTAGGTGATGCGTGAATGACCTGGCAGGAAGGGGGGGGGTGCGTACGTAGCAATGACATTCCACAAACATCCTTTCTTGTCCACATACAGGTGATTGCGGGTATCCACTGAAGAAATGGCTCCTTACACCAATCCGGAACCCACAGGACCAGCATGAGGAGGACTACAACCATGCCCACTCACGTACCCGTGTGGTCATAGAACAGGCATTCGGCCTACTGAAGGCTCGTTTCCGCTGCCTCAGCAGGTCTGGCGGGGCACTCCTGTACCGCCATGAGAGGGTGGCAAAGATGGTCATGGCATGTGTCATGCTACACAACATGTGCGTACGTAGGAATGTGGCCATGCCCCCCGACGCAGAACTGCTAGCACCTGAAGATGGTCATGATGAGGGTGGGGATGTGGCAGCACCTCAAGGGGTCCGCGAGGCACAGGAGGCCCGTGAATTACGGCAGAATCTCATAGATGCATGCTTCTAGCACTCACGCCTGGTGGCTGTTACATGGACACGGGACTTGTGGCACTGTGTGTGTCTGGAACATGCACAATATGGACTGTACGCCAGGATAGGCCTCGTACACAGAGATCAATGTCCACACATCTCATAGGATGAATATGAAGATTTGTTTTGCAGATGTGAGAAGACATTACACACCCAATCGACCCGCCACCCAAAGAAGCCCAACACACCCCCTCCACCCTCCTACCTCCCCCCCGAACACCAGTGTCCAATGACGCTCATTGTCAGTGGGCAGACGCTATTGCAAGCCCCCTCTCCGGGTATCAGGGGCACCCCTGCCTGTGGAGCGCCGGGTCCTCCCAGATCTACGTTGGGGGCTGCCCTGGACGGAACTTGCAACGGATGATGTCTCTGCCTGCTCACGTCCATGCATGTCCCTAAGGGTTTGTGAGAGCTCAGTGAGCACACGGCGCACAGCGGCAAGTTCACCACATACGTCTTTGGACGTCGCATGCAGTTCACCCCTCAGGCTCTCGGTACTTCTCTCCATTTGTGCCCTTAGTGTCTCTGTACTTCGCTCGATTTCTGCCCTAAGTGTCTCAGTAGATGTTTCAATGGCTGCCTTAGAACCCCCACATTCATCAGCATGCTCCTTGAGGAGCGTGGCCATTTGCTGCTGTTGCACTATCATCTGCTCGAGGGACTGTTGCCTCTGCTGGGCCATGCCCATTTGCGGTGGTGTCACAGAGGGGCTGGACGCCTCATGTTGCCTTGCAACAGGCCTTGTTGGGGTTGGCCAGTCGTCGTCTTGTGGGTGCCCCTGCGTGGTGTCCTCATGGTGTACGGGATGAAACATACAGGGGGATTGGGACAGGTCATGGATGGATCCTACATCTACAGCACCGTTTTCTGTGTCGGAGCATGCTGGCATGAAAGCAGTTTCACCTATGGTGCTGCTGCCACCAGAAGCAGTGCCTTCTGTGGCATCCATTGGGGGGACCTGTGGTGCTGCTGTTGTGGACATGCTGGCTGCTGGGGTGCCTGTTGATGTCCCCTCCAGTGTGCTGCCACTCGATTTGTGCAGCTGCCGTGCCTTGATCCGTGCAGCTGAGGTGGAGGGTCTTTGGCCGTTGGTCTTGGCCCTCTTTGCAGGTGTGCTGGTAGGGGTGTCCTGAAGCTCGTCGTTGGAATCGGACCCTGTGGTGGAGTAAAGGAGGGCGAGCGTTATTCATGGGTCTGTGGTGATTGTAATGGCAATTGTATCACATGCATTGGGGTGGTACCTGGGGGTGATTTGGGTCAGGGCCTTGGAGGTGGTCTCATTTTTGTGTGCATTGGGGATGCAGTTATTTTGCAGTCTGCAGTTAGGGTGTGCATGGTGCACATGTAGGGTGTGTTTTTTGGTTTTTTGAATATTTAGTTATTTGATCTGACTTTTAAGGGGCGCTGTCATGGCATTGTATGTGGTCGTTCTCCTGAACATGTGTTTCTATTGCACTATGGGGACACATGGTACTTCACATGGTTGGTAATTGGGGATTTGCCATAGTTTTATTTGGGCCACCTACCTGATTCTTCTGATGTCTGCACTCCTTTCTCCATCCCTCCGACTCCCTCTATGCTCTCCATTCCGATGGTGGAGGCACAGATTTCTTCCCAGGGGGTCAACTTGATGGGTGATTCCGATCCTCCCCCGGTAGCTGTGGCAATGTTCCGGTTGGCAGAGAGTATGCTCCGGACGCGTATCCGTAGGTCGTCCCATCGCTTTCTGCATTGCTGTGGGTTGCGGGGTGCGGTCCCCACCGCACTTACCCGCTGTGCCACCAGCGCCCATATGGCCTTCTTGTTCGCAAGTGCCGTCCTGGTCATTTGCGTGGAGAATACGACGGCAGCGTTCTCCTGGAGGGTCTCTGTGAGCACGGTGAGTTCCTCGTGGGAGAAGTGGACCTGCCGCTTGCGGTCGCACGCTTTTTTAGCAACTTTTCCCATATTGATTTTTTGGACTGGGGTGGCTAACGGGTTGGGATGTGTCTCAGGGTCGGATTTTAATGGTTGTGTTGGGATTCTGCTTTTATAGGTGTACGGCGTGCTGTTTCCCGTTCCGGCCCCATGTTTTTACTTCCGTTTCCGTATATTTACGGTGACCGTATTTTGCGCTGACCGCTCATTACGGTGACCGGTAAGATGGGTGGCGGAATTGCACCTAGGGCGACGTACGACGGCGGTAAGGGGCGTTTTGGGGTCATTTCCGCCATCGCGGATTTTGCACTTCTGCCATGGCGTAATGCTCGTGCCCAATGGGTCAGAATTAGCCGCACTTTCCTCCATCGTGCAGTGGCGGAAACGCTATTTACGCTATGGCGGTCATGTCAGTTGATTTCCGCCAGGGTCGTAATGAGGGCCTTTGTGTTTAAAGGTGCTTGGTGTAAACTTACCTGATGCAGACCATGCTGCAACATCCGGGCCATCTCGAGGCCTGAATGGGACTACTTTCTCTTTGGGGACTACTTAACCACACAGTGTGGCCGGAGGAAGAATACATACCTGAGAGGAAGGATACATACCTGGAACTACTTTGAAGGCTATTTAAGCCACGCCCAAGCAGCAACTCACGCTTCGCGTTGTTCTGCATCTAGCAGCTGGACACTCACCGTGTCTGCTCCTGCATCCTGACTTCTGCCACGCCCGCCAGCATCCTGGAACACCTGCAAAGGGAGAAGAGAAGAGAATAGGAGAAAGAAGAGTCCTTACCTGCTAAATCCGCATTCCGGAGACATTTCGCCGACGATCCTGAAAAGGAAGACATTCATTTTAAAAGCACATCGCATCGATCGCTGCAGCGCCGCAATCCAGTCACCTTTACTAGGCGCCTCCATGTTCATCAGCGACCATCTGGATCCGCAACCACATTTCAGCACCTAGGGAGAAAAAGACAAGAACAAAGGTGAGCTAGGGAAGAGAATAAGAAAACCTTAATTTGCCATCATAAGACTTACCTGTTGGGTCATTCCCACATCATTTCGGGTCGGTGCCGCATCCTGGCATTTCCAGACCCCAGCCCCTAAGGGGAAAAAGAGACATCAGCGTTAGTGAGCGAATGCTAAGACATTACCTGAACGCTCATTAAAGACTTACCTGATATCTACTGGAACTGCACCTTTCACTTCGGGTCGGTGCCATATCTCCAGCATTTCCGAACCCCGGCCCCTATGGGGAAAAAAGACACAAGCATTAGTGCATTAATGCAAGGACACTAAAGAAACCTCTCATCAAACAACTCACCTGAGTTTCCTTCGTCGGTTCCATTGCTCATCTCGGAATCTTTGTTCTGCACCTGAAATAGAGACAACGGACAATTATTATTTTGGGCTCATACTTATAAACAGAATTCTCACAGTACTTTACCGGGAAGGTCAAGCAAACTTCAACTCTCTACGATCCATGATCCAGTGAAGTAACTGGATTACAACGCGCCCCTGTATCAGAAGCAGGATGGCGAGCTTGTCCTTTCAGACCCTAAGGTGAGACTTCACAGGGAATCGCAGAAGAGTTTCGTGGAGGGTGAGAAGGGAGTGGGGGGCTTACACATTATCCCGCAGATTGTTAATACTCTCTTTTCACACACAGAAGGATATTTCTGCGAGTCAGACAAGCCAGATTTGAGGGTCCGGTCCTGTCCATCTTCCGAGTCCTGCGCTTCACCATAGAAAAGGCAACAGCACTCCAAACCAGGCCTTCGCCTCGGTGGGAGTCAGGTGAGCGTAACAGAATGTTAGACATAGAGGATGGTTTTCAGGCTGCGCTTGAACACCGCTAGCGAGGAGCAAGCCCTTAGGTCAGGAGGCAGGCCATTCCACAAACGTGGTGCTTCAGAAGACAAGGATCCTTCAGAGACGAGTGACAATTTAGATTTTAGGGGCAAGAATTTTTGGACCCAAGTGGTCTCCTGTTAGGAAGCCAAGACATCCTGCTGGATAAATAGGCTGGACATTTCCCATGCAGGCATGTATGAGTAATGCATGAAGTCCGAAATGTGATAGGTCTGCTAATAGGTAGCCAGTGCAGGGATCTCCTGGCATCAGTTACATGATTGGATTTCCTCAATCCCAATACCACACAAACAGCATTGTTTTGCACTACCTGAAGTCGGTTGATTTCAACCCTACCAATGCTTGGCAACAGGCTAGCGCATTAATCAAGACAGGCTCCAATAATAGTGTGAGCTAGAGTGGCGCAATTAGAGGGGTCAAAAAAAGGTGTTAGCCAGGAAAGTAGCTTGATATAGTAAGAAGTGCTTGATACCAGGCTATTGATGTGAGCCTTCATGGTAAGGTCTTGATCAAGAACTACGGCAATAGTCTTGACTTTTGGTAGGGTGTCCAGAGAACACTGTGCAATTTGAAATAAGCATTGACCAGCTTACACAACCTGGGTGCTGTACCTGTGATCATAATCTCCATTTTGGCATTGTTATGTGCCAGCTCGTTGTCAATCATCCACATGTGGATAAGATCATAAATGCCATTGATATTACTGGTGTCCAGACTGTGGTTGCCTGAGAGTGGTATAAGGCACTGTGTGTCATCATAGTTTGCATACACTATGCCCTCTGCTTCCAACAACTCAAAAAGCGGAAGGGTGAAGATGTAAAATAAGGTGGGGGACACAGCGGATCCCTGGGACACTTCACAAGATATTACGTATCCTTCATCAATGGTATCCCCTTTGTGGACTCTGGTTGTCCGATTTGTCAAGAAAGAGTGGACCCATCTGGAAGAAAGAGGCACAATCTTGCAGTCTGGCTACAAGAATGGAGTGGTCCACTAAGTCAAAAGCCGCCATCAGGTCCAAAAGCTTCAGGAGAGTGGTATTCCCTTTGTCACAGTTCTGCATGATGTTAGGTTTGAGGTCCAAAAGAGTGGGTTCAGTACTGTGAGGACATCTGAAGCTCGATTGCTTTGGGCCTAGGATGTCATGGCGGTTTAGGAAGTCTTGAATCTGTAAATGAGTGGCTTTATCCAGAATCTTTGACAGGAATGGTGTGTTGGTAATGGGACGATAATTGTGTGCAATGTTTGTATCCAAGGTGAAATTGTTTAATAGGGGGGATATCCAAGCCTGTTTGATGGCAGGTGGAACATGGCTTTCTTGGAAGGAAAAATGTCTACCAACAGTAGATGCCGCTACATTGGAAACACACACCAAGATTACAATGTCGAAAATTGAAATCTGCAGATACACAGATCATCTAACCAAAGTGGAGGACATAGTAGGTAAGGGGGAAGAGATGTCAGATCACATCTAAATTCTCATAACACAGATGAACTGAGGACACCGCTCAATGACCTTGAAGGTCATAGTGGGTGCCATAACCTCCTTTTTTTCAGCTTCCCAGAGAAGGTAGATGGGGAAACCACTGTGTCTTTTCCAGGAGAATGGATACTGGGACATTGCATCTGAAGTTTGACATGCGCCTACAGATTCAAAATGCGCATAGAATCAGGTACAAAGAAGGAACTCCCAAATAGTAACCCTATGCCACAGATTGCTTCTTTTCGATGACAGCAGCAAGTCCACCAAATACAAGCAGTGGCCAGAAAGACAGGTTCTGTAACATGGAATAGAGAGAACATTCTTATATCAGGAGACTTTTCCAAATTGATGAGGGCCATCCGAAAGATACTTGTTGCAACTTGATCCAAAGTCCAAAAATCAGACATACAGAATGGATTGCTCGAACAAGCTTGGAACCAATTACTCAAGATACAAACAAAAACAAAAAGGAGTTTACTGATATGGGGTAGTTATGGGAATATATATGGGAAAAGGGGGCGGTGGTAAATGCTGGCACACAGCCTGCAAAACAACAACAAGGACTGGACCCTATCACAAACCAGAAGCAGAATTGGAGAAAAGAAACTCCCTCCTCTGTGCAGTTTAAAACTAGAAGGAGAGTGCCTTAAGTGCAATCAACAAAGAGAGGGAGGTGTCATTAGAGAAATCAAGTTTACCCAAAAATATCTGCATCAGAAAGCCCCTGGAAACTGACCACTTGCTCAACACATCCCAGGGATTCACAGTGACTGATACATGAATATATTCTAGCTTCTGCTCTATCATACTTCCTTATTGTCCAAAAACTGTCAAATGCCAAAGACATTGAGTAGACCCATATTACATTTCCTGTATGCTAGGAAGTGACTTGAGAGATGAATTCTGTTCCAAGTGATTGGTATCTCATGCTCCTAAAGACTGGAACCTGAGCCACATCACATGCCTAATAGTTTAGGGTGTGCGGATGTCCTCTCATTTTACTGGTTTTCCCTTGTCTGATATTATGGGCATGGTGGACGGATGAGGGGGAGGTTGCTTGTTTTGAACACCACCAGTACATTGCATTGGAGTATTCATGTGGTGGTTATATGTGCCACTCCCCAAATGTTGTTTTTCCAGAGGTAGAGAGTGATGGATTTATCGCAGCTATATGGACAAGGAATGCGGATTTTACAGACAGACATCTATCTGGTTTTGCTGATTTATTGTACTCAAATCATATTTCATGGTTTTATACAGTTATCAGGTGACTGGTATAAACTACTTACAACTTCATTACAATTTTCTGGAGGATTTGGGTAGAATCTAGCCACCTTCCAAGACAACTATAGATGGATCCCATGAGGTGCATGGGAGCAGGCATCGATACACACAGCAATAATGGCTAGTACTTTGAAAATCATGTCTCTAAACATTTTTATCTCCTTCCTAAGGTCCATAAAAATGTGCTTCATCCCCCGGGCAGACCTATCATGTCAGCTATTAATTCCATCCTAGAGCCCCTTTCCATCTACGCTGATTGGTTTCTTAGACCCTTTGTGATAAATATGAATTCTTACGTGAAAGATACCACCAGTATGATACATTTGGTGGCTTCAATTCATCTAAACACTACAGATCTTTTGGTGACCTTGGATGTTACGTCACTTTATACAAGCATCCCACAGGGAGAATGCTTGTGTATTATGGAGACATATCTCAACAAACATACTGACACCCTTCTCAAAGTACCTACATCATTTACCATGGAGTGCATTAAAATCGCCCTCACTGAAAATGTCTTTCTTTACGATGGCATCTGTTACAAAAAAATACATGGCATGAGTATGGGGGTAACTTTTGCCCCCGATTTGGCAAATTTGTTTATGGACCATTTTGAATGTACTTCCATCTATGACCCTTCCAATCCTTTCAAAAATAACATCTTAAAATGGTTACGATACATAGATGATGTCTTTATGGTCTGGCAAGGGGACCTTACTCTTCTCCACTCTAAATAAATAACCACAATCAATACATCAAATTTACAATGATGTATGATCTAACAACTATTCCTTTTCTTGACCTCTCTATCTTTAAAACCGAGGAGGGCCTTTTGAAAACTAAGCAGATAAAAAACACACTGCTTAAATACAACAGTTTTCATCCCCTCAGCTTACAAGAAAATCTACCCATCGTGCAATTTCTGAGGCTGAGGAGAAATTGCCCAGACCTCGAGCATTTCATTCAAGAAGGCAAAGACTTGAAACAACGTCTTACCACCCGTGGCTATCCCAAAAAATGTATCAACCGAGCCTACAAAAGAGCGAAATATGCCAATAGGACTAGATGCCTTCACCCAGAGCCCACAACTGTAGAGGAAAGGATCATGTGCGTAAGCACCTTCAGTCCCATTAGTAATGCCATACGGAGAACCATTAAACAACAGTGGCATATTTTGGCCACTGACGATTTCCGCCCGGCCCAACCCAGGTTCGCCTTTAAACGCCAGAAAAACATCAGAGACTTTCTTGTTCACACTTATCCAACAACACCCAGACTTTTGACACAAACCACTCTTTGGAACCTTCCACCGGTCTTGGGCCATTTTAAATGTGGCCATTGTTCAGTTTGCCCCTGCAAATCAGTAGAACGTAATGGCAAAACATGGAATCTTCGATCTTTTTCCAATTGTGCCTCAGATTGGCTTATTTATGGCATAAAATGACCATGTAATTTATTGTACATAGGCAAAACCTGCTGAGCTATACGTCTAAGAATATGTGAGCATAGGTCTTGTTTGAAAAACAAAACTGAACAAACCTTTTGTAGCTCACTATTTACCTGCCAACCACAAATATACTGAGTTTCAATGGGTCGTCATTCAAAAAATCTCATCTTCTCCCAGAGGAGGTAACAGAGACTTATCTCTCAGTTTGGCTGAACAAAGGTGGATTTACAACTTAAACACAGTAAGTCATGGCCTAAACTCTTCTGCAGAGTGGAACAGTCTGATCTCCTGATCTCTTGATATCGCACATCTGGTAGCACCAGCCTCCCCTTACATCGCTGGGCTCCTTTCCTCATATAGATATGTGCAGTGTTTTTTTTGTGCTCCTACCGGGCAGGTTTGTAATTATATATCTTATGCAGTTAGACAATGCTTTAACCAAGTACCCTCACGTGGAGGACATTTCATTTAGACATGGGGTCTTCATGTTTTTCTTTTTTTCTACAGTTGGCCCCTGACGCACAAACTATCGTGGTGTAGTCAACCATTTGGGTTTGTGCTTCTATTAGCACTGCTCTGTTAGCCCAGACTTTCACATCACTTTCCGGTGTCCCCTTCGAATCTGTGCACTACCTCTTTAAGAAGAGGCCGGCCTTTTTGCTTGCATGTGATACCCATACGTCTGTAACGCCACGACGTATTTAAACTCATATCCCGTGTGCTTTCTCCTACCTGCAGAGTCACACCAGGTCTGTGATCAGACGGCTTCCGCTGGGAACCGCTAATGTTGAGGTAAGCCTCTTCTCTTCGTTTCCTGTCACCCACCACGCCCGTGCTTATGTAGAGCCACGCTCCCTTAGCCTGGGTCATGCTTTCTCTAACACCCAGCGCCTGACTAGGCGTGTCTTTTGTTTTGTCTGTAGATTCGTGCTCTTGACACGACTTTAACAGACAGCGCTGTTGTCTATTTTTAGGAACACTGTGCTACAACCAGGACTCCAGACCCAGAAAGCAGAGCTGTAGCCAGAACCCGTCAGATCCCATTCAAGAGGCCGCAGATCGCCGTGCAGTGCTGAACACAGAACCTAGAGGGCCTGAGACCTGTCCGGTGGCGAGTGAAGTCAAAACCTGACCAGATCAGTGATGAGGCCCATTTCCATTCCATTCCAAAACTAGGAGTGAGTATTTAGTCTAGAACTGTGCATAGCCATCTTAGTCTAAAGTAATCTTATCCCATCCATTTCAACCTGTCCAGAACTGCATTCAGAATTTTGTGTCCATCCTGTGATTTCAAATCTGTAAAAGCGTCATCTGTCATTCTGAAAGCTTGACTTTATTTTTGAAGATCTACCTCCACAAAAACATTCCAACGCCTTATAGTTTTTCCGTAAACGCAATTTACGCACGCGGAAAAAGTGCTGTGAATTGCAATTTAGCTCCATTTCATTTTCTGTCAAAATAGCTGTCTTTTGCTTGCAACTGATGACTTTCGTTTTCAATCTGATCATCATTCATGAAGCATTGTTAGTGTTGACCTGTACCAATCCAAAGTAACTATCACCTACCCTGAATCTCCTTTAGTGAATTAAAATCATTTTTAGCATATTTTTTCACTTCATTGCAATCACATCTAAAAGGACTTTGCCTGCTTTAAATCAAACCTGTTCTCTCTAAGCATGCTGGGGGGAACTGGGATTGAACTGCATTATTAATTAATTGTATTTTTGAAACCTGTGTGTCCTCATTTCCATCTCTTCTTATTGCATAAGGGGGGAGTGAGTTGTCACAAGGGAAAAAGTGATCATATTATCTATAGCTGAAACCAGATCGAGTTAATTTCTGTGTTGCCTTCTTTCCCACTATTGCCTTTCCTTGAACCATAAAAGTATTCTCTGCTACCTTATCCTTTTTATACCAACTCCTAAGTGATTAAAGAGAGTGTGCTATTGTAATATTACCCATTGGTGACCACTATTATATTCATACGTATGCTATCAGATATTATTTTGTTCATAAAAGTGTGATGATATATATATATATATATATATATATATATATATATATATATATATATATATATATATATATATATATATAGATATATGCAGTTTAATTTTTCCAATAAACCTTTTAATTTGCAAAACAAACCTACTTCTTGGCTCAGTGAGGTCAGGGTATTCAAAGAGAGGGGCGTTATATAAGGGTTCATCATCCAGATTTAAGAACTTTGACAAAAAAATATATATAAATAAGGGCTTCCATTGGGCATCCCAGACTAGGCATTGACTTAGTTGGAGTGCTGGATTGAAGTCACTTACAGAGTGGGGGCTCGTAGCTGGGACTTCTGGATTAGGTCTACCACTTGTGCAGCTTAATACAGTGTGCTAACTGACAGGATACATAAATCCTGTTGGATCACCATGCTGTGTTATGCTGTAAAAACACCCCTCAAAATGGAATGCTCTATATGTGAGAGGTGAGTGGACTCAGCAGGACCACAATATGTGGTTGCAGGCAATCACACAACAGGTCTCTGCAACTGAGTTAGATATTTGGAAAGATCAGGGCCCCTTACACGTGGCCCTGAGTGAACTATACATAGCCCCTAAGGCCAAAGATGAGCACGACAAGATTGTCAGGATAGCAAATATATATACATATATATATTTGCTATGCAGCCAAAGCCTACAAATATATATTTATATATGAGAGCCATATAGGACAAATGTGCTGAAGGTCAAGATCTGGCAAGTAGGCAGCTGATGGCATTAGAGAAGGCCCAATCTGACCTGGACTCTTCTGAGCAGAGGCTGCACAGGAGCCAGGAGTCAGAAAATGATAGTAGACAGTATATCATTAAAATAAAAGAGGACATGGGTATCCTGCAACAGGAAAGGCCAGACCAGGATACCAGAATTCTAGCCTTGCAGAAGGAGCATCAAGAAGGTTTGGACTCCCTACTGCAGAGACAGAAAAAGCTGGAGCAACAGATAGATTTCAACAGGGCATGCACACAGCAGGTAGCCACCCTGCAAAGCCAATTGGATAAAGAAAAAGAGGAGAGCAATACATTGATTTTGAAATACCTGGATACCCAGGCAGAGTTTGATGAAGAGCGCCAGAAAGCTGGTGCCCTTTAAAGGCAGAGGGATGACCTGGTGGAACAAAAGCAGGCTCTTACTCAGGAAAGGGATACCTTAGGCCAACAAGTCTGGCACTTAAAAAAGAAAATGGAAGAAAATCACCTGGCCCTCCAGGGACTGGGTGACCTCCAAAAAGAGCATCTGAACTTGTTAGAGCACACCAGACAGGTGGAAGATGGTCTGGCAAGAAAGGAGCAGGCCAGTAGGGATGGGACTCAGGAGGTAACCCTCCTGCAGCAAAGACTGGCCCAGTACTCCAAGACTAACCAGGAAGCAGAGAGAGAGAATGAAGCTCTCTGCCAGCACACTGATAGGCTCCAGCAAGAGGTAGCCATGCAGGAGAGACTGATAGAGTCTAGTAAGGCCTTGATTGAGGAACTGAAAGCACAGGCTCTGGCAGGGCAACAGGGAGCAGGGGCTGATAGAGATGAGGTTCGCTGGGAAAGGGAAACACCTGAGCATAACCTCAGGAGCCCTAGTACCAGAGGCCTCCATCTCTCCCAGGCCCTGGACTCTGCCACCCCCAGGTTCCCTGGCGCACATGAGCCCAGGGCCAGGTGGATGGCAGATTACTATCCAGTCAGAAATATGGGGCTCATAGGCCAGTACCCCCCAGGAATGGATGGGCGGGCATCCGGGTATGGGCACCCAAGTACAGTACAATTTAGTGGGGAACCCGGGAGAGTAGGCCCACTAAGGGCATCCTGAAAACCTCTGCCCAGTTAGGTCAGTGGGGGGGATACCCATCAAATCCAGGCAGCAAGGAGGAATCTGAAGACTCCTCTGAGCGTCCCAGGACATAAGAGACTAAGTCCCCACATTCTGCCAGCCATTCCGAGGCTCGCAGAATGCGGGAAAACCTGTAAGATCAGACAGGCACCTCTGGGAGCAATGCTTCTGAGTCAGAGGATGAATGGACCAGGGTTACCCGAACCAAGAAGGCCAATAAGGCAAAAAGGGCCTTGCTTAAGGACCCCTTAAAACATATCAAAGCAATAAGGAGTGTCATCACTCCTTACCATAAGAACTCCAAGTATTCTGTTTGGGAACACTTGGAGCTCTTTGAGCAAATGATGGAGACTTTCCATTTGAAAGATAGCAGTAGCTGCATTAATTACGTAAAATGGACATTCTCCCCAGAATACTCCAGTTCCTTTGCGGGCTGGAGGACCAAAATCATTCCAGATGGTCCACATATTGGGCGGCCATCTTGAAACATTTTTCTGTTCACGGGAATCTCCAAGAGGCTCACAAGGCAGCCTACAATTTGCAATGTGGGGAGGATCAGGCCCCACAAGAATTTGTGCAGGAGTTGAAGCGTGCTTTTGCTCAGACTACCAAAATGGTGCGCATGCATAGCAAAGAATTTGTTAAGTTTTTCCATGCCTTACCCAAATACATCATGACCCAACTAGTGAGAGATTTTCATGAGAAAAGTTCACTAGACTGGGTCATTGAACAGGCCACCCGTATCTATGAGGTGCAGAAGCCCATAGAAAATAAAAAATAATGCCCAGAAAAACCCCAAACCAACCAGCACCCCTGCTGCTGCCAAGGTGGCAGAGGTAAAGGTTGCCCCCATTTTAGATTTGGAGATGGGGGGGCCTAAAAACTTGCCTGCACAGAAAAATTCCAAGCCCAGAAGGCCCTTAGGCCAGTCACAGACAGGGAGTCAAGGAGGTAGTCCCACAAATGGGATCCCTCACTCCCCTGATTATGTAAGTCCCCGCTACAAGGGAAACCGACCCATCCTGGGTTATGTGTGGATTCCTCCAGCCAAAGCGGGGGGATCCAGCCAAGCACCTAACCCAGGGAACTTCCCTCCTGACTTCCCACAGGAAGGCAGAAATTCCCCAAATCCTGGGCAGAACTTTTTCCCCAGGAATCCACCCAACTTCCAATCCCAAAATCATCCATCCTTCTTTCCCCACTTCCCTGAGCCCAGATCACTTAATCCGGGAGAGGGGAGGCCAAGGGTGGAGGGGTACACAAATCTTCCCAACCCGGGGAACTACCAGAGAAGGGATAGCTACCCTCCCCGGGATCAGCCCAGGGGAGAAAACAGAACCCTGTATCAGCCTGAGCGGGTTTCACAGTTAGAGCGCCAGGTCCAAAATATGGCACAGGAGCTGGGTCACATGCTAAGGGCTCAGCAGAACCCTCAGATGGGCATGCCGGCACAGAATGCCCCAAACTCTGGACCTGGTGCTCCAGAACAATGACGGGGGCAGCACCCCGACAACCCACCGGTTCCCAGGGAGGAGGCACAAGGGGAAGGGGGGTGTACAGCTTTAGAGAAGCTTCCTTCCCCACTTGTAAACAGCCCCTGGAAATCCAGGAACCGGAAACAAAATCTCCTACCCCTGAAAGTCTGCCACCCAAGGAGCAGAGAGGAGGTAGGAGAAACAAAGGACCCAAACAGACCCACTTTGAGGAGGAGGTACGGATCTTCCAATTTGAAGGAGAGGGATCCTCAGAGGATCCTGGGAAAAGAATCTTCTCTTTCAGAGATGGGGGAACTCTTCCCAAAGAAAAATGGGTCCCAAGGGATTCATCCAGACTGGGTAGATATGGGGACTGAGCTAGCGCCGCCCAACATCCTACCCCAGAATCAACAACATGAAAATCCCCTGGTTGAAACCCATCCTGGTGACTGCCTCCAAAAAGGGGGAGGATGGGGGCACCCAGAAACTGAACCAGGGGAACTCAAAACTTCTCCTATCTCCAGTTGCCAACTTTTTCTTTCAGATTCCCAAGACTCTCCACAGAATTCTGCCCAAATCTCTTCTCTCTCCATGTCCAAAACTAAAAAATGTGCCCACCAGTTGTCCAAAAATGTGCATTATCTGTGCCCCCTTGTGGAGAAGGAGGTACGATTCTTAGCCCCGGTACAAGTACAGGGGCAGGGCACAATTTTGGCACTGGTGGACACTGGATCCCAAGCTACCCTTCTTTCCAAAAAGGCCTTTGATTAACTGAATTCAGGTAGGGGGGAGAAATACCAAATTTCTCTCACCCCTCTTCCTGGACAACTCCAGAACTTTGACGGGAAGGAAATTCCCATCAAGGGGACTGCGGATTTGGACATTAAAATTGGGCAACACAAGGTGAAACACCCGGTCATAGTAGTGACTCCAGAGGGCACCCCTTGTTTACTAGGGAATGACCTCCTGAGAAGGTTGTCACTCCTAATATATTGCGTAAACAAGGTCCTCTGGACCCAGACTAGCCGACCAATAAAATTAAAACAGAGTGTCACTCACGTTAGTTTAAACAGCACATGCCACATGGTTGAACAAAAATCTGACCAAGTAGAATTTCACTTCCAGAACAACCAAATTCCAGATGTGACAGTAATAGCAGTAGGACACAGACTGGTGATGGGGGGTCCTCTCTATTTCTGAAAATCAACCTTCCTTCCAGTTTAAGGTGGTATTCCACACTGGAAGGAAACACTCTGAAATTCTTTACCAATCCACAATCCGACATTCCCACTCCAATAGTCCAGAAATATGTGAAATCAGCTCAGAGCCTGGCTGATATTCAGCAAATTGGAGAACAGTTGTTCATCCCTGTTCAGTTAAATGATGGGAAGGACTCTGTTCTCGCCCAAGTGTGTGTGAACAACGGTAAGAGCTTCATCAGCGAAGCCATGTTCCGCCAACTCCCAAAAGATCCAGCCATTCCCACATTCAAACTGATAGACAAATGGGAAATGGATCTGGAAACACCCAATTCCAAACTTCTCCTGCCAAACAGGTGTATGCTCAAAATCTCCATTGGCAACAAGAGCATAGTCCATAATTGTTGGGTCGTGCGAGACGTCACTGCTGCCTTTTACTTAGGCAGTGACATTCTCAATCGCTTTGCCATTAGTTTGGACCTAATAAACTTCAAAGCGTGGTCCCGATTAGCGGATAATCCCATGGGCTTTGATGACCAAGAGAAAGCATTTAGGTCAGCTCAACAGCTGCCTTATGCAGTTGAAATTCAGATTGGAGAGGAAGTCACCATCCCAGAAAGGACCCGACAATTCTCCCTGGAAGTGAAAGTTAAAAGAGGACAGAAATTGAAAAACCCTCATGCTTATATTCATCTAAATGCTTCTCTCCAACAGCAAGGGTTGGGGGTAAACCCAACACCATTAGTCAACATAGAACATGACACCATTCCAATTGAGGTGGATAACAGCGACTTAAAGAGTATCACTCTAGCCGCAGGCACCATTATTGGAAAAGCGGTTGATGACTGACATTTTTCCATTGATTTAGGGAATGAACTGTTCGGACCGATCCCCAAGGACTGTTATGACAGTGACAGTGATGATAACACAACGCCAGACAGGATCTGTACCCGGCATGGGGGGAACTTCCTGGTGTATACTTCCTGCCCTTATGGTAAGGAAGATGTGACTTGTGACTTCAGGAGGGATGAGGTGATTTTCCAGGTCCATGACGGCTGCCTCTCCCACCTGAAGCCACCAGTCCAAATCAGCACTCTGACCAGGGACTTCTCCACCCAGCTGGAGGAGGCTGCTGAGATAGCGAAACCAGAAGTCTTTCCAGGCTTCAGGCAGATGGTGGAAGAGAGAGTCAACCTAGCTGATGCCTGTGTGACTCTGGAACAGAAGCAAACGTTGAAACAAGTTTTCTTGGATTTTCAAGATCTCTTTCCGGTGGACTCATATGACTGTGGTCGCACCGACATCCACACAACAACAATTCCCACGCACCCTGGCATGACTTCAGTGTTTGTGAAGCAATATTGCTTGCCTCTCGCATCCATGGAGTCCCTTACTGAAATAATTAAGAACCTTGAGTCCCGGGGGATAATCCGTCCAGTCCACAGCACCTTCAATAATCCGGTGCTGGGGATATTGAAGCCAAACGGCCAGTGGAGACTCTGCGCCGACCTTATCGAGCTCAACAAACGGGTCCATACTTCCCGATGGCCTCTTCCCTACATTGATCAAGGGCTGGCCCACATCCAGGGGTCACAGGTATTCACTTCAATAGACCTAACCAATGGATACTGGACTGTGCCTGTCAGTAGGGAGGACCAATACAAGCTGGCTTTTACCTATGGGGGCCAGCAGTACACATGGACCCGGACTCCCTTCGGATACCTCAACTCCGGCAATGAGTTCAACATTTCCCTACATAAGGCCTGCCCTTATGGTAAAGAAGATGTGACTTGTGACTTCAGGAGGGATGGGGTGATTTTCCAGGTCCATGAGGGCTTCCTCTCCCACCTGAAGCCACCAGTCCAAATCAGCACTCTGACCAGGGACTTCTCCACTCAGCTGGAGGAGGCCGCTGAGATAGCGAAACCAGAAGTCTTTCCAGGCTTCAGGCAGATGGTGGAAGAGAGAGTCAACCTAGCTGATGCCTGTGTGACTCTGGAACAGAAGCAAACGTTGAAACAAGTTTTCTTGGATTTTCAAGATCTCTTTCCGGTGGACTCATATGACTGTGGTCGCACCGACATCCAAGCAATATCGCTTGCCTCTCGCATCCATGGAGTCCCTTACTGAAATAATTAAGAACCTTGAGTCCCGGGGGATAATCCGTCCAGTCCACAGCACCTTCAATAATCCGGTGCTGGGGATATTGAAGCCAAACGGCCAGTGGAGACTCTGCGCCGACCTTATCGAGCTCAAAAAAACGGGTCCATACTTCCCGATGGCCTCTTCCCTACATTGACCAAGGGCTGGCCCACATCCAGGGGTCACAGGTATTCACTTCAATAGACCTAACCAATGGATACTGGACTGTGCCTGTCAGTAGGGAGGACCAATACAAGCTGGCTTTTACCTATGGGGGCCAGCAGTACACATGGACCCGGAATCCCTTCGGATACCTCAACTCCGGCAATGAGTTCAACATTTCCCTACATAAGGCCTGCCCTTATGGTAAAGAAGATGTGACTTGTGACTTCAGGAGGGATGGGGTGATTTTCCAGGTCCATGAGGACTGCCTCTCCCACCTGAAGCCACCAGTCCAAATCAGCACTCTGACCAGGGACTTCTCCACCCAGCTGGAGGAGGCTGCTGAGATAGCGAAACCAGAAGTCTTTCCAGGCTTCAGGCAGATGGTGGAAGAGAGAGTCAACCTAGCTGATGCCTCTGTGACTCTGGAACAGAAGCAAACGTTGAAACAAGTTTACTTGGATTTTTTCAAGATCTCTTTGCGGTGGACTCATATGACTGTGGTCGCACCGACATCCACAAAACAACAATTCCCACGGACCATGGCATGACTCCAGTGTTTGTGAAGCAATATCGCTTGCCTCTCGCATCCATGGAGTCCCTTACTGAAATAATTAAGAAGCTTGAGTCCCGGGTGATAATCCGTCCAGTCCACAGCACCTTCAATAATCCGGTGCTGGGGATATTGAAGCCAAACGGCCAGTGGAGACTCTGCGCCGACCTTAGGGAGCTCAACCAACGGGTCCATACTTCCCAATGGCCTCTTCCCTACATTGACCAAGGGCTGGCCCAGATCCAGGGGTCACAGGTATTCGCTGCAATATACCTAACCAATGGATACTGAACTGTGCCTGTCAATAGGGAGGACCAATATAAGATGGCTTTTACCTTTGGGGACAGCAGTACAAATGGACCTGGACTCCTTCCGGATACCTCAACTCCGGCAATGAGTTCAACATTTTCCTACATAAGGCCATGCCTGACCTAGGTGAGAGGGGTATCCTGGTTTATGTAGATGATGTCCTCATCAAAATTTCATCTGTGGAGGAACACATAGAGGAGATCTGTTATGTTCTGACACAGTTGAGGGCCGCCGGAGCAAAACATTCCTTTCAGAAAGCACGGTGGTGTAGAACCCGTGTTAATTTCTTGGGGCATGAGATTACTCCACAGGGTCTCTATCCCCAGGAAAAGAAAGTGGCCCCAGGAAAAGAAAGTGGAAGCACTTCAGAAACTGAAAGACCCCACAACTCTGCGGGAACTAAGGAGTCTCCTTGGACTGACTAATTACAGCAGAAAGTTCATTGAGGGCTATGCAGAGATCACTAGACCCCTTATTCATCTTTTGAAGGGGGGGGTCAAGTGGGAATGGGGTCCAGAACAAGCCGAGTCAGTAAGACAACTCAGAAGAATCCTCTCACAAGCGCCCTGCCTAGCTTACCCTGTCAGAAACAAGGAGTTTTTCTTGGAGACAGGGTTCTCTAATACATGCTTGACTGCAGTATTATATCAAAATCATGACAAGGTCAATAAACGAATCCCCTATGCGAGTAAAACTTTATGCTCTGTGGAGGAAAAATTCAACGATTGTGAGAAGGCACTCCTGGCAACGGTGTGGGCATTGAAGAATTACCCCCCGTTTATCTAGGGGGAACACATCATAGTGGAGAATCCACACCAGCCTCTGCAATATCTCCAAAGTGACAGAATCTGGGCCGGAAATGTGAGTAATTCCCGAATTACTTCCGGGAATCTGTCAATGAAAGGCTTTCCTGTGGAGGTCAGATATGGCCAAAACAAGAAGAGTCCCCTCGCGCAAGGTCTGGCTGACTTGCATGATTGTGCCAGAGAAAACTGTCATGAGGACGAAAGTCTAAAAATCAAGGACAACATGGAGGCATACCTTAAATCCCCACACAAAGTCTTTGAAGAAGATAGTGTGAGGGAATGCCCATTGTCTATGTGGATGGATGCTCTTACCATGTTGACAACAACGGGGAGAAAGAACTTTTGGCCGGCGCAGGGAATGCATGGGTGAATGAGTCCCCAGAACCCTCCGCTGGGTACAAGATTGGTTCCTGAAGTAGTCAGGTGGCAGAGTTGATGGCTGTGCATCAAGCCATCCTCACTGTTGTCCAACATCAACTCCATGAACTGGTCATAATCACAGATTCGGATTATGTATGGAACGGGTTCGTTGAGCACCTGGTTAATGGGAAAACCAGAGGCATGCTATTTGCTAATAACAAGCCCTTGAAACATGGGAAGTTAATCCAAAATATTGATGATCTGGTCACCTCGAATGGGTTGACCATCTACTGGAAAAAGATCAAGGGTCATTCCAAAGTAGAGGGACCAGACAAAACTGGAAATGACTTAGCGGATCAGCTGGCCAAAACAGGGGCCATCCAAGGGGATCTAATAGAGATCGAGTCCCTGTTGGGGGAAATCCAGGTCACTGCTATCAGTTGGTCCCAGACAAATGCTCACAATGATCTTTCAACTGCACAATGGAGTAAGGAGACCCCAGGTGCTGATTTGATTACGGCTCAAAAAGGGGATCCAATAATTGGTAAGTTTTACCAACACATTGCGGACCCTGAGAACTTTCCCCTGACGGATACCGATTACATTGGGAAAGAGGACCTCAGAGTGTTGATGAAATGTCCAAAAATGTTCCGAATCCAAGGCGGGTTGTTGGTAAGGAAATCCCAAGCTGGTCATGGTCAGTGGGTGGTTCCTACCTCATTCCGAAGCTTGATGTTAAGTCACGCCCATGATGCGGCCACAGCCGGTCATAGGGGGTTTCATACAATACTTGAGATCTTAAGAGAGGTTGCATACTGGCCACACATGGGGCAGGACCTCGACCAATAATTGAAGGGGTGTCTTGTGTGTGCACAATTTCAGCCAACATCCCTCACACACCGTGCGCCTCTCCAAAAGAGGGGGATGACACTCCCATGGTCAGATATGCAATTCGACTACATAGGGCCAGTGATTCGCTCCTCTAGGGGGAATAAGTACATGTTGACAGTGATATGCTTATTTACTAAATAGGTGGAATGCTCCAGCCCCAAACTGCAAGGCAGAAACAGCAGCTGCCCTGATGATCAACCACATCTTTTCGTGTTTTGGACTACCCCAAAGGATTGAGTCAGACAGAGGTAGCCATTTCACCTGCGAAGTAATGACAAAGATATGGGAGATACTGGGGGCTAAAAAGAAGCTACACATTGCTTACCGGCCAGCCTCTTCTGGTGCAGTAGAACGTTACAACAAAACCATTGTGAGCATCTTAAAAAAGTTTGTGGCAGATTCTGGGCCAAGTTGGGATATCTGATTACCTCTTATCCTAATGGCTATCAGATCTACCCCTTCATCTGCAACTAAAATGTCACCATTTGAGCTGATGACTGGACGCAGGATGGTGCTTCCCCAGCATCTGCTTTACAGGACCCAAGGGCAGACATTGATCAATGCCTCCACAACTCATGAGCATATTGAAAATTTCAGAAAACACCATCAACATGCTTTTGCCTATGCTCAGCAAAACCTAGAAAGATCAGCCGATAGCATGAAGACCCACTATGATTTAAAGACTACCAGGAAAGAATACAATGTAGGACACCGGATTTATCTATACAATTTCCAAAGGAACCAGGCCAAACAGCGGAAATTTCTGCCTACTTGGAAGGGACCTTTTGAAATTGTAGACAAGATCTCACCAGTCGCCTACAAGATCTGCATCCCCAAAGGCAGTTTGGCAGAGGGGGAATATAAGTGGGTCCACATTAATCAGCTAAAGTGTTGCCATCCCAGGCACACCCTGCAGCAAATGGAGCAGTCCTCTGGATCCCCAGAGGGGGCCGCTCCAGATCAATAAAATTCCAACCCTAAAATATTTCACATATAGGCTATAAAATATAATGATAAGAATGCAAATGTCTCCTGATTTACTACATTAATAGTGGTGGGGAAATTTCTATGAATATGTTGCTGCCGCTTTGCTTTGTCATCCTAGGAGAGATAAACCATGGAGACTGACCAAGGAAGACGACCCGGGGACTGGGAGCATAGATCTGAGGGGCCTGGAGTACCACCCAATACTCCCATCAGGACTGGCGAGGAGAACCGATCGATCCACCCCTGATGGAGGAAAAGATGCTGAACTTTGCCATCTGCGTAATCAGAAGAAGATGAGGCTAACATCCCAGTCTTGCGAGTTCCATTGATGGAAAATCAACACCATCACAAGAGGGGGGCTTGTGGGATGGTTCCACCCACGCATCCAAGCCCTACAACAGTACTGTGAATTGCTGTTAGTAGAAACATCAGAATGGCCACTGGAAAGCATGCTGCTCACCAGAAATCCTCAAAAAATGTGCAGTAAAAATCTGAAAGATAGGCTGCCATCTACTTTTGCCATGTCAGTGAGCACAGGAGATCACTGCCTAAATCCACCATTGGGATACCCACACAGTAGCCTGAAACCACTTTGAAAAAGCAATGCTGGTTGCAAAGGAATACAGATCTGTTCAAAAATCTGTTTTATTTGGTGTCAAAAATTGCTAAAATCATGGCTCACAAAACCACCAAAAAGATCCAACCTTCTTGGGGGTTGTTCCACATTACTCTACTGCAAGAATCCATATCAGTACAATATTAGCAAGAATCCTATGCTATCAAAGTAAAATCCCCTTTTAAAAAATAGACAGCTGTCAAAATGGGTACAGTACCATTGCTTGCCTCCGACAGGCGCTGGCGATCTAAATTCTGACAGGAGAGCTGTATTTCAGAAGGTAAATATGCCAAGCAAGAGAATTTCATCAAAATGCCATATAGAGTGCCACCCAGTGATTTCATGTTGAAAAAGACTTGGTTTAAGGAGATATTGCTTATTTTAAAGTTTATAATGTTATATTTTTTTTATAAGGAACTAAGTTGCAAGTGACTAGAAGGCAGCCTGATGCAGTTCAGACTTCAAAACGTTTGCTTTCCCATGAGAACCCTTCACACCTCAGGCCTATACACCAGAAGGCAGGATATCACATGGTCATGTTAATCAGATGGAGAGTGGCACCCTGGTCTGCTGCCCTCAGTCAAGACAATAGACTCTTTCAACTGAATAGAATATGCTGATTTGGGTGTGCCTGAACAACACTGCTCTGGGAGAAACAAGACATGTGACCTCTGAGTCAGAGCCAAGCTTCTGGGGGAAGAGATAAACCAATGGTTGAATTCAATTGAGAGCAAATATATGTTTTATAAAATTGCAATTTACAAAGAGTTCCAAGCTGACAGAAATGTACTACTTTGAGAGTCTTAAAATGAAAAATGCACTCACAGTTCAAGACTAAGTTGGATGCCGTGGGGTGTTCTGAGGCCAAGCCCCGTAATTATTAATATTGTGGATGCAGTGTTTATGCTAGAAACCTAAGAACTTCCAGTAATATGCTCATAGAGGGTGTGTAGGTCTGTGTAAAATTGGGGGCCGAGCGAATATTGCAAAACCCACTGAAATCGCGAATAAATTGTCATTTCTGAACTAAAGCTCTTAGGAAAATCAAAGTTGGAACAGAATGTACCTTAATTAATCTATGATGTGTACATGTATTCTCAACAACTTGTGTATCTGGGAAACCTGGTTGTTATGAAAAATGGATTTTCTATGGGAAACCAAAGGGGAGGGATTACAGCTAAGCCATAAACACAGCATCACTCTGACACACTAATTCTTTCTACAGTCAGGTCACAGGGAATCCTCTAACCTATCAAATCCTTAGTGGGCTGGGCATGAAGAGTCAGCCTCCACACCCACTTTGAAAACACATAAAAAGAGACTGCTTTGGACAGGCAGGGAGACACTCACTTTCCACTTCAACTGATTCCTGTGCAGCACTTTGCCCGACTAGATTCAGACAATATCCAGAAGGACTACAGGCTCCAGAACTTAGACTGCAGATAGATCCAGAACCAAGCTCTAGAACCCAAACTCTAGAACCTGAAGCAGAGTCCTAATCCACAAGCTGAACTCTTCCCAGCAGGCTTCAGAATCTAGCATCCTGATTCTAACCCCTAAACTTATAGGGGCTCTCACCTTCAACTGCCGGGCTGTACTGTTTGATTCTAGCCAGGAACACTGTGCTAGAACCAGGACTCCAGACCCAGAAAGCAGAGCTGTATCCAGAACCCGTCAGATTCTGTTCAAGAGGCCGCAGATCGCCGTGCAGTGCTGAACACAGAACCTAGAGGGCCTGAGACCTGTCCGGTGGCGAGTGAAGTCAAAACCTGACCAGATCGGTGACGAGGCCCATTTCCATTCCATTCCAAAACTAGGAGTGAGTATTTAGTCTAGAACTGTGCATAGTCATCTCTTAGTCTAAAGTAATCTTATCCCATCCATTTCAACCTGTCCAAAACTGCATTCAGAATTTTGTGTCCATCCTGTGATTTCAAATCTGTAAAAGCGTCATCTGTCATTCTGAAATCTTGACCTTATTTTTGAAGATCTACCTCCACAAAAACGTCTGTATCTTTTGAACCGCAATCGCGATTTACGCACTTGGAAAAAGTGCTGCGAATTGCAATTTAACTCCATTTCATTTTCTGTCAAAATAGCTGTCTTTTACTTGCAATTGCTGACTTTCGTTTTCAATCTGATAATCATTCATGAATCATTGCTAGTGTTGACCTGTACCACTCCAAAGTAACTATCACCTACCCTGAATCTCCTTTAGTGAATTAAAATCATTTTTAGCATATTTTTCACTTCATTGCAATCACATCTAAAAGGACTTTGCCTGCTTTAAATCATACCTGTTCTCGTGCTGGGGGAACTGGGATTAAACTGCATTATTAATTGTATTCTTGAAACCTTTGTGTCCTCATTTCCATCTCTTCCTGTTGCATAAGGGGGAAGTGAGTTGTCACAAGACAAAAAGTGATCATATTATCTCTTGCTGAAACCATATCGAGTTTGTTTCTGTGTTGCCTTCTTTCCCACTATTGCCTTTAATTGAACCATAAAAGTATTCTCTGCTACCTTATCCTTTTTATACCAACTCCTAAGTGATTAAAGAGAGTGTGCTATTGTAATATTACCCATTCTCGACTACTATTATAAGTGTGCTATCAGATATTATTTTGTTCATAAAAGTATGATATATATATATATATATATAGTTTAATTTTTCCAATAAACCTTTTAATTTTCAAAACAAACCTACTTCTTGGCTCAGTGAGGTCAGGGAGATTTAAAGAGAGGGGTGTTATATAAGGGTTCATCATCCAGATTTAAGAACTTTGACATACAAATATATATAAATAAGGGCTTCCATTGGGCATCCCAGACTAGGCATTGACTTAGTTGGAGTGCTGGATTAAAGTCACTTACAGCTCCATCTGAAAGGAGGTGTTATAGATGGGGGAGCTTGGCACACCTGGCATCTGACAAAGAATGTTTTGCTGTACATATTATATGTAATGACTGTGGTATGAGAGGGCATATTGGCCGGTGTTGCAGAAATTTTAATCCTACTCCTGGTCATGTGCATGAGGTCAGTGTAGATTATGAGGATGATCCTTACAGTGAGAATGGTAGAGAGGTAGTGTTTTCCGTGAATGCCATTGATGGTAAGATAAAAAGGAAATAGCCATATGCAATTGTGTTGGTTAGAGGAGTTCCAGTATCGATGCCTATGGTAGTGGAGCAGATTACACTCCCATAAGTGTACAAGTGTGGAAGGAGAAGTTTGGGTGTTGTACCTTGTAGGAAAACACAGTCAGAGTGAATGCATATGGAGAGATGCCTATAGAGATCATAGGAAGTGTTGAAGCTGAACTGCAATTTAAAGATAGGAAATCGACTGGGACTGTACATGTTGCCAATAAAGGGGGAGAACTACTCTCGTGGAGTGATCAAGCCAAATTGAGGATAAGACTAGAAGCAAGTCATCCCGAGCAGGTGTTATCGGTGAAGAGTGAAGGCTTTACCAAGGCACATTCAGATGACAAATCCAATAAGGTGGGGTGCTTGAAGGGGTTTGTGCACAAAATCTGATTAAAGAAAAATGCCATACCCAAAATTGCGGAATTACGTACCATTCCCCTGGCTCTAAGAGAAGATGTAGAGATGGAGTTAAGAAAGATGGAAAGTGATGGAGTGATAGAAAGAAAAGATGCCTCAGAGTGGGTTATTCCCATAGTGGTGGTCAAGAAATACAGTGGATCATTGAGATTATGCATCGATCTCAGGAATTTGAACAGTATGGTAGTAGCGGACAGGTTTCCCTTGCCTAGAATAGATGACTCATTGGTGGGAGTATCTGGCTCTAAAGTGTTTTCCATCCTTGATCTAAAATCAGCCTACCACCATGTAGAGTTACATACTGATTAGAGGGATCTCACAGCCTTTATCACACCCATAGGACTGTTTAGATGTGTTTGCATGCCATTTGGGTTGGATTCAGCGGCGAGTGTCTTCCAAAGTATAATGCACAGATTACTTGGTGGAGACAGAGGCGTCATGTGTTATCAAGATGATGTTTTGGTGTGTGGGAGCAATGAAGTCGAACATGATGAACGGTTAAAGAGAGTCTTGGACATACTGAAGGAAGCAGGTCTTACTATAGCTGTAGAATTATTTATTTTCAAGGCCGACAAAGTGGATTACTTAGGTCATGAAATCACAGGGGAGGGTGTTAAACCCAAAGAGGGGGCCATAGAAGCGGATGGAAGCGCCCAAATCAAAGGGGGATGTGTTATCTTTTCTTGGTTTAGTAGAATTTTATGGTAAATTCATCAGAGGCTTATCAAATATGTCAAGGAATATGAGAAAGCTTACTCACAAGGGAGTTGCCTTTAAATGGAATGACGATTGCAGGGAAGAATTTGAGAAAATAAAAGGGTCCATTGTTAATGCACCCATCCTGAGGAATTTTGAGGAAGGGAAGCATACTTTACTCTTTGTCGATGCCAGCGACTATGGTATTGGTGTGGTACTCATGCAGGAGGATCAGATGGGTTTACATACTGTGGCATTTGCCTCCAGGTCTCTCAAGGGACCTGAGGGCAGATACACTGTTGTGGAAAAAGAGGCCCTGGCATGTGTTTGGGGAGTCGAGAAATGTAAGAGGTTTCTGTGGGGCAGAGAGTTCACGATTTGCACTGACGACAAACTTTTAGTTGGGATTTTTACTAAAGGTGGTTTGGAAGGAGTATCCAGGCACATCATGAAATGAGTAACCTCCCTTAAAGGTTTGCAATTTACCATGCTTCATGTTAGTGGTGAAACCAATGTGGTTGCAGATGCCTTATCGAGATCAGTGCACAGAGAGGCTCAGACTGATGATGGTAGTTTATTTTCAGAAGATAGTGTTGAGATATTTCAGGTACATGAAGCATTAAAGAAGAGTGACTGGGACACTTCTTGCGGTGAGGATTCCACTTACCAAAGTTTATTGCCATTAGTCATGGATAGAAATATAAAAAAATTACACTGGTGATTTGTGGTGTTTCGCCAAAGTGAAGGAGGAATTGTGGCCTCAGAACGGCTTTTTGCATAGAGGACATCAAATGGTTGCCCCACTCAGGATGAGGAAATTGATTATAGATTTAGCCCATTTTTCAAATTTTTATCAGTGTGATCTCCTGAAGATCCTTGTGAAACTAACAAAGGTGAAACACGTGTAGAGAGAAAAAATTGAAAAAAGTGCTGTATATGAAATAAATGAGAGAAGTAATTGAAAAAAGTGCTGAATATGAAATAAATACACCAAGGATTTTGAAAAAGTAATCAAGTGTGAAGAAAATTATTTGACACTCATAAGAATTTGAATATTTTAAGGGGAGTCGGAAGTGGAAATGTATAAAAATTTGAAAAATGACCTAACCCTACCTAAGGCAATCTAGGTATTGACACAATACCACAGCTGACAAACCCTACAATCATAAAAAAGCTAAAAAGAAAGAATTCCCCGGGAACAAAGTCCAGTAAAGGTTGCCAAAAGAGTGTTTAAAGTAGATTTAGCCCATGTTGGACATTTGGGTCTTTCCAGGACAAAGGGTATGGTGAGGTCTGAGTTATGGTGGCCTGGAATCGACAAAGATATAGAGATACAGATCAGAGATTGCATGGAATGTATTGAAGGAAACGTAGGACTCAGAGTACAGAAAGTGCCCATGAGAGTGAGAGAGTGTCCCCGGGTACCATGGGATGAAATTGCATTGGATCTGTTGGGTCCATTTAGCATTGGTGGTGGAAGAGACAGTTACCTGTTGGTGGTCATGGACTTATTGTCAAAATGGCCTGAAATATGTGTGTTAAGGGACTTTTCCAGCAGAAGTATAATAACATTCATGGAACAGGTATTCTAAAGAGAAGGCTTTCCCAGAAAATGTTTGAGTGACAATGGTTCCCAATTGGTGTCCAAGGATTTTAGAGAATTCTTGAGTAATCATGGGATAGAACGAGTCAACACGTCTCTGTACCATCCCCAGGGCAATGGGTGTGTATAACGCTTCAACAGGACCCTCATGGATTCCATTAGGTTTGCGGTTGCCACTGGTGGGGATTGGATTAGGGCAGTGATAGAAAGACCTTTCCAATACAGACTAGCTCCCCACAGTGTTTACGGTGTATCTCCATTCGAGATACTACGAGGAAGGATGCCTAATTCCCACATATGTCCTGGATGGATGGGTAGGTCCAAACTGGTAGGAGTTGACTTAGAGAATGTGAGAGGGAAGATTCTTGAATCAGGGTTGAAATCTAAAGAGCGGTATGATCAAAAACATTGCTGCAGAGAGTTCAAGGTTGCGCAGGGTGATTGGATTAAAGTCAAAATTCCCACCAAGGTACGCAAGGGGGCCTCATTATTTTATGAACCCAAAAAAGTCAGTAAGGATCTAGATCCTTCAGTCTTAGTCAAAGGAGGTGGTGTTTGGAACAAGGAGAGAGTGGCACTTTGCAGGTCAGTCAAGAGGAATGTAAATGGTGATAAAAGAAGGTGAATGAGAATTGCTATGATCCTGGAGATCCTACCCAGAGAATTTTGGTTTAGTTCTCCTGGAGATCCTACCCAGAGAAATTAAGTTCAGATCTACTAAAAAGAATAATATAATAAGATTAGGTAATATTTTTGTTTGCAATTTTTATTCCATCTCATTTTCTTTCTTATTTTTTGTTAAGGAGAGGAGGTGTTGGGATGGGTGGTTGTCGTGATATACAAAGTGCCAATTTGCTAATTAGGGCTTTAGATGACAGCATTAGCCACTGTAAGCCAATAGTTCATTCAAAGAATGTGCTAAATGCTGAAAGTAATGTCGACAGTAATCTGTGGTAACGCCTCCATTATGCACTAGTGAACTACAAGGAATATGCAGGCCTAGTAGGGGTGGTAGGTCAAATTATGCATTGTGCATAGACAGGCAGGGCGGAGGCCCCAGTGTAGTAGCTAATAGAGACATTATTGGAGGGATTGGAGCATTATAGCACCTATATAGCGCTTAGATCTTTGAAGCGCTATGGGCAATAAGCTATGAGTGCATGCCTTTTAGAGTGTGCTCACATGGGGTTAATTCATCTCGGCTTCCCTTAGAATATTCTGCCTTTCTGTAGCTCTGCATGGCTATGTAAACAAATCCTCTTTCCCTGAGACGGCCTTGCACTCACACTGATAAGAAGACATTCCTGTGCTTTCGCAGATGAGCTCCAAGCAGGGAGGGGCACAGAAAGGAGCACAGTGGAAATTCACTGAGCTGGGTTTTTCCATAAGTAAACTTATTTCTTGTGCGAGGATAGTGAGTCATGGTGACTGACAGCACGAGATTACAAAAATGCATGCCCACATGAATCAGGTGGGAGATCGATCCGTGGACTTGGTTCGAGCAAGAGCGAGTGTCCGGAACCTGATGCTCTGTCGGCACCCTGCAGCGCTGTCATCTGAGCAGGGCTGGCAACAGCTAGCTTATGAGGGCCAGTGTCTCCTAGCGCTGATTGAAGGGGCGTAAGACTGTGTTTCTCTATGTTTCTCTATATTTTGTATGTTCTCTAAATTGTGTAGTTTTCTCTATACTTTGTAATCTTATCTAACTTGAATTCCAAAGTGCTGCTAAATTTATTGTTTATGCTTTTTGTCTAATAAATGCCAAACATTTTGAAGGTGTCTTTTTTCACTAGCATGAGTTCACTGCTCAGCACGATAGAACCTGTATTTTGGGCTGAATTGGGTAATCTTGCTTTCAAGGGCTTTTCCCGAGGAAGATTTTCCCCTTTTCAAGACAGTGGTCATGTATCTTTCATCTCAACAGGTCTGTCATCCACCTAACATCCCATCTCTGTCATCTGATTCTTGGTTACAGCAGAACCCAGATGACAGAGATGGGTGAACCTTTCAGGTTCTAGAAGAGGGATAGAGAGTGTGGAAAAGAGGAGGACAGTTGTGCCACTCCTGGCTGGGGGTCTCTCTCTTTGCATGTGAACTTACATGAAATAAACAAGTTGAATATTTCCACAGTTTCCACGCGCATTGGAATTGCACATTGCCCTTGCACTTGGATGGAGGCATAGAATCTACCTTCTTTCTCCTCCAATGGGCAAAAGTAATGGGCGTTCTTAGTAAGCTGGATGGTCAATTTACTTATTTCTGACTCCGACAGTGGGATAGTTGGGTCAAGAGTTGGTGTTGGAGTTGTGGAATCTGGCAAAGGGTTTTGACACACCGCTATTTGGGGAGTTTCAGGCTCCCCTTTTTCTGACTCTGGGCTGCCCCCCCCTTTCTGGAGGCAGTCAACTGAAGTGGTTGGTGAGGTTTGGGGTTCCTCTTGTGCTGGTTCTGGGCTGCCCCCACATTCTAAGAGGTGGTCCCCGGAATGGAGGTGGCTGGTTTGGGAATCTGAGCAGGACATTTCACACTCAGAGATTTGAGGAGTCTCGGGCTCCTCCTTTTCTGATTCGGGGATATCCCCCCCTTTGTGGAGACAGTCACCAGAATGGCTTTGGGGAGCTAGGGAATCTTCTTTCTCTGGTTCTGCCCCCCCCCTTTTTGGAGGCAGTCACCAGAATGGTCTTGGGGAGCTGGGGAATCTGCAAGAAAAATAGGACAGTTGGTTATTGGAGTAGTTATGGGCTCCCCTGGTTCTGATTCTGGGCTAGCCCCCACCCCTTTTTGGAGGCAGTCACCAGAATATTTTTGGACAAAGTCGTTTTCCAAGCAATCATTCTGGGGTTCAATTATGGGCGGTTCTAACTCAGTCCCCACATTTACCCAGTCATTATTATGATCTCTCGGGACCCATTTGTCTTTGGAAGGAGTTCCCCCATCCCTGAAGGAGAAGATCCTTTTCCCAGAATTTTCTGAGGACCCCTCTCCTTCAAATTTGAGGACACTAACCTCCTCCCCAAAATGGGCCTTTTTAGGTCCTTTATTTCTCCTACCCGCCCTCTGTTCCTTCGGTTGCAGACTTTCGGGGGCAGGAGATTTTGGTTCCGGTTCCTGGGTTTCCAGGGGCTTTTCACAAGTGGGGAAGGAACCTTCCTCTGAGGCTTTGCACCCCCTTCCCCGTGCTTCCTCCTTTGGAACCGTTGGGTTATTGTGGTTCTCTCCCCGTCATTGCTCTGGATTACCAGACGCTTGGTTTGTGGAGTTCTGAGCCGCCATGTTCATCTGAGGGTTCTGCTGAGCCCTCAACATGCGACCCAGATCCTGGGATAAGTTCTGGACCTGGCGCTCCAGTTGGGACACCCACTCTGGTACGGGGGTCTCTGGTCTACCCTAGGTGGATCATGGGAAGGGTAGCTATCCCTTCTCCCATAATACCCTGCGTTGGGATAGTTCTGGTAACCCTCCACCCTTGGCCTCCCCTCTCCCGGATTGAGCGGTCTGGGCTCAGGAAAGTGGGGAAAGAAAGGAGGGTTGTTTTGTGGGTTGAAGTTTTGTGGGTACTGGGGAAAGAAGCTCAACCCGGCATTTGGGGGATTACTGCCCTCCTGGGGAAAGTTACGAGGGAGGTTTCCTGGGTTGGTAGCTACCTGGTTGGATCCCCCCTTAGGCTGGGGGAGTCCACACATACCCCAGGATGGGTTTGTAGCCCTTGTATCAGGGGCTTATGTATTCTGGGGAGTTAGGGGTCCCATCTGTCGGATTACCTCCCTGACTATCTGTCTGGGATTGGCCCGAGGGCCTTCTGGTTCTTTGGTTGCGTAAATTCTGTATCTGTATATTTTAGCCCCCGCCCATCTCCAGATCTAAAATGGGGGCAACCTTCACTTCCGCCACCTTAGCCGCAGAAGGGTTGTTGGCTGGTTTGGGGTTTTTATTGGTGTTTTTGTTCTCTACAGATTTCTGCACTTCATAAATACACCTGTTCAATGACCCAGTCCAGTGATCTCTTCTCGTGAAAGTCCCTCACCAGCTGCGTCATAATGTATTTGGGGAGTGCATGGAAGAAGGTGTTAATGAATTCCCTACTGTCTGTGGGCACCCTCCTGGTGGTCTGCGCAAAGGCACGTTTAAGTTCTTGCACACATTCTTGTGGGGCCTGATCTTCCCCACACTGCAGATTGTAGGTCGCCTTGCAGGCTTTCCATGGGCTGAGAAAACTTTTAAGATGGCCGCCCTATAGGTGTAACTTCTTAGTGGTTCTTATCCTCCAGCCCCGCAAAGAAGCTGGAGTACTCAGGGGAAAATGTCCATTTTACATATTGGGTGCAACTCTGACTATGTTTCAGATGAAAAGTATCCATCATCTGTTCGTATAATTCCAGGTGTTCCCAGACTGAATACTTAGCATTTTTGTGATCGGGAGTTATAACACTCCTAATGGCCTTGATCTGATTCAGGGGATCTTTTAATAGAGCCCTCTTAATTGTGTTAGCCTTTTTGGCCTTAGTCACCTGAGTCCACTCATCCTCTGACTCAGAGGCACTACTAATGGAGGTGGCTATCTGATCCTCTAGACTCTCCCTGATTCTGTGAGCTTGAGAAGGGCTTGCAGAATGTGGGGGCTTAGTTTCCCTATTCCTGCGCTGCTCAGAATAGTCTTCTGACTCTCCCCTGCTGCCAGGATTGGCAGAGTACCCCCCCCCCCATTGCCCTAGCTGGGAAGAGGTCTTTAGGATACTCTTTTGGGGTTTTACTTCTTGGAGTTCGCCACCAAATTTAACTAACTGGTCTTTTGGAAGGCGGTAGTTTTGTGGATCCAGTTCCCTGACTCTCCCCTCACAGGAGTCTTCCTGATCAAAGAGGTTAGCCCTAACATTTGGGGATATGTACAGAGATGCCCATCCATCAATTTCTGAGAGGCACTGATCTGTCAGTCCCATCTTACCCATTCTGTGAAAGTCTACCATCCCCATGGCCCCTGGTTCATATGAGTCAGAGGACATGAAGGTGGCAGAGTTCATTGCATTGAAGGAGTTGGAGTCCCTGAGTACAGGGGTCCTGATGTGAGGACCAGGGGTTTCTCTGTCCTTCACTATATCTTCTCTTTCAGCCCCCATTCCATGGTGATATTCCAAAATCTGAATCTTTTGTTCCTCTATCAGAGCCTTACTGGTCTCAATAATTCGCTCTTGCATGGCTATCTGTTTGTGGAGCACATCATTCTTTTCACAGAGAGCCTCATTGTCTCTCTATGCGTCCTGTCTAGTCTGAAAATACTGGGCCAATTTCTGCTGCAAGAGACTCAGCTCCTGAGTTTTAGCATCATTGGTCTGGTTGTTCTTTTCCAGAGCATCGTCCACCCGCCTGGTGTGTTCTAGTAGCTTCTCATATTCTGTTTTAACTTCCTTGAGCTCCTGGAGGGCCAGCTTTCTTTCCTCTAGCTTGGTTTTTAATTGGCTTACTTTCTGGCCTAATGCGTCCCTCTCCTGACTTAGAGTGCCCCTCTGTTCAGCCAGGTTGTCCCTTTGTTTTTTAAATGCACTAGATGTCTGGTGCTCCCCATCAAATTCCTCTTGAGAGTGGATGTCTTTAATAATTATTTATTATTTTCCTCTTTCAAGGATTCTATATGGTTTTGCAAAGTGACTATCTGTTCTGCACATGCTCTGTTATAGTTTAACTGTTGCGCCAGCTTTTGCTGACCCTGTTGTAAAGAGTCAACCCTTTCCTGACACTCATCTTTCAGTGCCTGAACTTGGGTATCTTGCTCTGCCTTCTCTTGCTGTAGGAGAGCCAGATATGCTTTTAGTTTTGTCAGACACTGCCTAGCTTCTGTCTCTGAGTCTTGGCTCTTCAGTAGCCTTTGCTCTGCAGAGTCTTGATCAGCCTGGATGATTTATAGTGTTTCCACTTGATTCCTTGCCCGAACTCTGTTCTCAGCATGTTTTTCCTGCATTACTCCTAAGTGAAGGTACAGGTAGGCTCCTATTTTGGCAATTGTAATCTGCTCCTCTTTCACTTTTGGGGCCATTAACAGGTCACTAAGAGCTTGGTGTAATGGGCCCTTGTGCTGCCATGTATCTCAGTCCCTGTCAGTGACCTGTACTTTGATTTCCTGCAGCCAGATCTGCTCATTCTGTTCTGGCCACTCACCCCTGACAAACAGTTTGTGCATGAGGTGTTCCCTAGCCATATTCATTTCTACTTGGATCACCATTTTAGAAATATCAATTTCCTTATGACTTATGTTAGGGTTAGTTTACTTTTACTTTTACAAACAGGCCTGATTTCGGAGTATTTATTTTGAGAGGTGCTTGTATAGTGTAGCAGAGTAGACCAACCCAACAAGGTGTCTGTACCGTGCAGGCTAGTATGCTGTGTTAGACTGTCATGGGTGGTAACTCAAACTCAAAATCCTGGATGAGCCCCAAAGTCTGCTAAGGATTTCAATCAGGCAATACACCCCGGTGTTGCCTTGCATCTAATGCACAGATGAAATACTTATTTAGTGTGTCTATAGGTTTAATATTCTGAGTGATATACCACTCAAATCACACCCTTCTCAAAATACACCCCCCCCCACACCCCCGGTCACACTGAACCAGGAATCCGGGTGGTTGGTAAAGGTAACTATTTATTTATTTATTTATTTAAAATTCAAATCATAAATATGTTTTAATATATAAGGGGCAGCAATCAAACCAATGTGGTGACAATACAAATCAGAAATTTAATAAAGCAATTTAATTCACTTTTGAGCAGCACAGCAGATCAAACACAGGGAAAAGAACAGTTTTGGCTTGTGAAAATATAGCATTTAAGTTAAGATTTCACCTGCAAAGTTCCCAATTCACAAATGAGAAATTCTACACAGATGTAAATAAGCAGCAGGTATTCAGGAGTAAAGAACAGGATATAGGGTTTGAATGGAATCTTCCCTCCCCAAAAAAGAGAGAAAAGCGTTTTGGAATCTATGCACTTTTAAAATGACAGTTGAAAATGGCTTTGTGAAACAATGAAAAGTGTGCAAAAATCCTTAAATTGATATAAATTCCTATGGGAGCAACATTGAGCAGGTTATAACAAACATAAGCTCCAATATGAGCAACAATACACACTTTAGATCAGAATGGGAGTTTGGAAAGACTTTGAATGGGAAAACACACGTGGAAAGTTTTTGTAAAATTGCGAATTCCCGCCTAATTATCGGGAATTATAAACTGTTACAACGTGGTAAAGACATGAAAATGAAAACAGGAATCAGTTTTCACAATGACAATTATGCTCTAAACTAGGGTATTCAGGCTGGTTACCAGTTTGAAACACAGTAAGCCCCAGAGTGGTCTGCTGAAACCAACCGCAGCACCTCTGTGTCCACCTTGGAGGACTCAGTCGGATTACCTGTGGGATGATTTTTAAGGGTTTGAGATTTTCACAAGACAAAAGGATTTTCAAGAAATGATTACTAGCGCAAGAAATCAAAGCAAGGTTTCAAAACTGGTGTGACACTATTACAAGTTCTTAGGTTAAGAGAGGATGGGTTGAGATTGGGGTAGGACAAAGCAACTATACTATGGGTGACTATGATTCCTGTTTATACTTACAGTCCACTGTAAATTAAGATTGGACCATCAGGTTCTGGTCATCGCGGATTGGTTCTACCGGCAGCAGGGCACTTCTGGCGAGATGGTCAGCTGGACGGTTCTGGTCAATTGGACTGGCACCTCAACTGGATTGGATTGGGTTGGAATGGCCCTTGTGGTCACTGGACACTGTAGATTAGCAGTATGGCGAGTTTCAGCAGGCAAGCTTGAATGGAAGCAAGCCAGACTGGATCAGATTTTGCTTCTCTTAAGTGGAGTGGTTCAGGATTTGGGCCTAGCTGAAGAAGAGTTCAGCAAATGCCGAGGCCTTGGTTTGCAAAGTAGTCTGGATCAGGACAAGATGAAGAATTCTGGAACAGGATGAAGAAGTCAGGAACAAAGCGCCGCGCGGAAATCATGATGTAGTCAGGAATCAGAGTGTCTTTGTGTTGTGAGGTTCCCATATTTATCATGCCAAGTGACATCACTCAGTTTATGGTAGGGGCAGAATTACAAACCACACCCACACGGTTGTGATAGTTCAACGGCACTTGCCTTTTTCTGGTTGGTAGAAAGAGCTGTCATATTTTATGCTGTGACTTGGGAACTCCCACAGTGATTTGGACCAAAATGTACCTTTTCCACAAATACACATTTCTATAATTATGCCCTCTAATTAAATTGGACACATGCATTACACATTTTATGGGTTACGTTTACCTCCAACTCCTACGTCCGTGAGAGCTGGCTTTGTCTTTCTGTGGAATTTTGTTAATTTTAATCATAAAGATTTGGCCTAACAATTCCTAATTCAGTACATATCTGTACAATCACCACTAGAACACGGGTATACAATATTAGACTTTCAGCATTAATAGTTTTGGTGCAATCAGTGTTTCAGTATAACTTTTGTTTCTTATGCAGTACCAGGTTCACACACGTCTTCAAATATCTAGCATGAGTTTACATTCATAAGTATGTATTTTTCACTTGTGTACTTATTTTGGCTGCCATGTTAAATATCATGAAGGTCTGTGGCAACATAAGTAATTTCCATTCAAAAATCCATTTCAGTTTTTTTTCTTTTTCTTCACAAGTGAGCAAATGGGCAGTCCTTTTGAAGTTCACTGAGAAACCTCGCCCACATCCTGCCCCTCCTCTGAGAGGATGGGGGTCCAAGCCTTCTTTTGCCTGTGCCTGAAGCAAAGACGAATTTCTAATGTGGGCCTTTGTTCTGAGTATGCAGGGCCACCCCATAGCAATTAGGCATTCCTGCTAGCAGTGAGGTGTTACCCATTCCCAAGCTGAAGCTGTCAAACAGAATTGCAATGAACTCCAAACTGGGTTTTACTTTAAGCTACCTACATCTTTATTTAAGACATGTAAATGAACACAGTTTGTAGGTGGATTTTGACATTGAAAGAGTTAGGCCTTTCAACAAAAACATGCTTTTTAAACAGGCAATTTTGCACTTTTCTTCCTGAAAAACACATTTAAACTGAGTCTTTTACATCAGATTTTCCTCTGCAGAACACACTTTTTTAATTCAGCATTAATTCAGTCCTTGAGTGCTGGGATTTGTCTGCAGTCTGTAGATATGTATACAGCCTTTGCTTGGAGTTCTCTCTGCATAGCTGAAATTGTTACATATTGCCATTTTAGCCACATTTTTCCTGTGGAACTGAAAACAATGTTGCTGGGCTGCCTTTTTCATGAAATACATTTCTTAGCTGCTGTCAATCAGTGAGGCCCTTCTCCTCTGAGCCCCTCAATCCAACACTGGATGATCTGTAACCCTTTTACTATCAAGGATTCACTGGAAATGAATGGATCTAGCTTGAAGAGTGCAAAGCTGCATTTGAAAAGTCATTTTCGGTTTTTAGCCCAATTCTGTGGCCTTGCTTCATGTTGAATGTAACAGCACCCACTGGCATGCTCCTGCAGTGAGAATTCTGTTTTTACCCTTTAAGGATAAATATGGGGATTTTAATGCCAGTGGGTAATATGCAGCATGGAAATGCAGCCAGGCTCAGTTTTTCAAACTGCAGGCATTATTTTTAAAAGCAATTTGTTTATTGCCAGTATGCAATAACTAAATGCAGCCATTTCAAGATAGATGCACAGCAGTTTTCAGTAACAGCGAGCAGGCAATTTTTCAGAACATTCAGTAAAATGAAGAGGTGCACATTTTTATAAATTGGATGTTTTCATGTGTGAGAACTGCATTAGAAATACATAACTAATTAACCTTGTACTAACTGCCTTTACTAATATATTAATTTCAACCCCTCTAACGGTATTAATGCAGTTTTTATGCACAATGAAATGCATTCTATGTTTTTAAAATTCACTTTATTTTCCATGAAGAGTTGCACACTCAGACCATGCGTGTCACGACCCTCGCCCAAAACCCCCTCTGGCAAACCCATTGGCCAGGTGGAGTCAGGACTCGGGCCTGTAGAGCCTGGCATCCTCTTCAAAAGCCCTCATGGGGCCAGTCCTGGTGCCTATGGCGCCAGGCTTATACACCATGAAAAACAATGTGCTTGGGAACTACTTTATTGTATTGTCAGCCAACATGGAGGCATCCACATAGCTTGGTTCCTAAGAAACAAGCTATGCGGTCTAGTGTTTTGGGTGTGGCAGCCTAGGGACTACTTTACCTGGACTATTTTGTTGGGGCTATTTAAACCACACCCGAGCAAGACAAAACGCTTCATGCTACTTTGCAGCTTGCAACGTGACGCTCACCGTGTCCAGCTATTCCCTCGAACCTCGGAGAAGCAGAACCTGCAAGTAGACAAAAGGAACATAATTAGCAGCAGCATCACCTGCAGTCTTCATCTTTAAACACTCGCAGCTACTGAGACAGCTTCCTCGAATCTGCACTCCTCCCGGACAGAGCGACCTGAAAGAGGAAGATAGAGGCAACATTAAAGAAAGCAGTAGAGACATTTACAAATTAGGAGCTGCTCAAAAGGCTTACCTGGCTGGTCGTCTCTCGGTTGGCACCACTCCGGACATTCCACCCGCACTGAAGAACACAGCGACCTACAAGGAAGGAAAACACAGGTTAGCAAAGGCAAGACTTTGCAGCGCTGCGCATAGTGCTTACTTACTGCATCATAGCGCTCTTAATGTGCCATCATTTACCAGCGGGGCTCAACCAAGCCAGTTCACTGTGCTGAAGCTCCGCATGCCTAAGGAAGAAAAAAGAGACAAAGAAAGGCATGCAGGATAGCAACAAAACTAAAGAACAGCAATAAGACCTACCCGAACAATATCAAACGGGCCGGCGTCAGTGAAGTAACTGGACCGCACTCGCCCATGAAAGACAACGTGCCCCTGCAAAGAAGGCAGGACGGAGAGCACACCTAATTCTACCACAAGGTGAGGAGAGGGTGCCATAGGAACTGAAATCATACGGGTGTGGATGGAGGATACTTACCTCGGTCAGTCTTGAACACAGTCCTCCTGTATTTTCAGACAGAACCTTCCCTGCAGACCACATCAGGGCAAAGCTGAGAAGCATACCAGCAAGTAACCCGGCTGGGTAGCGTCCCTGTGGATACCAGGTGAGTGTAACAGAACGCGAAGCATACCATAACAAATCCACCTGGGTGCCATGGAGACATCAGAAATGGCCCAATTGGCCCAATTACTAGGAGGTCTTCATGCTGAGGTTCATTCTGCCTGACAAGAGACTAATGCCCTCCGGAGAGACCTAATAGTGACCAAAGAACGCACTGAAGAGATTAGCAGGCAATACTTGCAATCACAGGCAGGACAGACGCCTCTACCTGGAAGCAATCCAATGATGCAAATCCCCGCCATACCATCCACTCCGGTACAGATCACGTTACCTGGAACAGTGCCCCTGGCACCACCAGAAAGGTTCTCAGGCGACCCACGGAAGTATGCGGCATTCATCAATCAGTGTCGTCTTCATTTTCTTTGTAGGCCTGGAGCATTTCCAAACGACCAAGCTCGGGTAGCTTTTGTTTTAACATACCTGAGTGGTACTGCAGCAGATTGGCCCGTGCCGTTGCTAACCCATGACGATCCTCTTTTACATGACTTTGGGGGGTTCCAGAGAGAAATGGAAAAACGTTTTGCTCGCCATACCCAGGAACAAGCAGTAGACAATGAACTGTTGTCCCTCTGACAGATAATCAGGACTTCTTAACGTACATTGCTACCTTCAACAGACTGGTTGCCGAAGCTAGGTGGCCAGAAAACAAAAGAACCACGTTATTCCATCAAGGCTTACGGGACGAATTAAAGGACGTCTTAGCCCAGACTGTGCAGAATTCATTAATCTGGTCGTGCAACTAGACCACCGGTTGCAGGACTGAAAGGCAGACCGGTCTAAGACAGACCCTCGGACCGTGCATGTTCGACCAAGGGAAAACACAGCCTGTGTACCTGAAAATGCTGTAGAACCCATGCAGATTGGAGGGATATGGCCTCCATTAACAAAACAAGAGTGGGACAAAAGAATACAAAAACAGCTTTGTTTGTATTGTGGGAAA